>NC_061508.1:205819847-206051501 GCF_022539505.1 Lolium rigidum
AGTCTGTACTTTACTATCAAAGACTTTATTTGGCACAACAAAACATAAAACTAAGATAAGGAGAGGTTGCTACAGTAGTAAACAACTTCCAAGACTCAAATATAAAACAAAAATACTGTAGTAAAAACATGGGTTGTCTCCCATAAGCGCTTTTCTTTAACGCCTTTCAGCTAGGCGCAGAAAGTGTATATCAAGTATTATCAAGAGATGGAGCATTGACATCATAAGCTCCCCCATCCGTAGTGGTACTAAGGGCTTTGTCAATTTTAGGCCTATAATAATATTTCTTTGGTTTAGGCACTTTAGAGACATACATAAACTTTTGCTCCTTTCCCACATAAGCTTTCTCTCTAAACTTTAAAGATGAAAAGGTTGAACCCAAGGTTCCCATAGCTTTTTCAAGTTCGCCAATCCTATTGATTTGATCATCATGGACAACACAAGTTCCTACAACACTAATTCTTTCATCAATTCCTCCTAAGGATTTATCAAGTTCATCAGTTTTATCGAGTAACATCTCCAATTTAGTTTCAACACTCGGAAAATTTTTCTCTATGGTTTCCAATTTTTTCATAACATCCTCAAGAGAGGTTTCAATTTTAGTTTCATTAACAGGTGGTGTTCCAAATAAACTCTCAATAATGCAACTAGCTTCTAAAGCGGGAGCGCCTAGGAAGTTACCTCCCACGAGACAATCAAGAACATATCTATTCCAGCTAGAGATACCAACATAAAAATTCCTGAGTAGGATAGTGGTGGAGTGTTTCTTAGTGCACCTATTATGAGCGTCACTAATTCTATACCAAGCATCTTTTAAACATTCTCCCCCTTGTTGCTTAAACGAACGAACTTCAACTTCAGGATTACTCATTTTAGCAGTAGTAAATAAAACAAACTAGATAAAATAAATGCAAGTAACTAATTTTTTTTGTATTTTTGATATAGCAAACAAGATAGTAAATAAAGTAAAGCTAGCAACTAATTTTTTTGTGTTTTGATATAATGCAGCAAACAAAGTAGTAAATAAAATAAAGCAAGACAAAAACAAAGTAAAGAGATTGGATTGTGGAGACTCCCCTTGCAGCGTGTCTTGATCTCCCCGGCAACGGCGCCAGAAATTTTGCTTGATGCATGTAGCTGACACGTCCGTTGGGAACCCCAAGAGGAAGGTGTGATGCGCACAGCGGCAAGTTTCCCTCAGTAAGAAACCAAGGTTTAATCGAACCAGTAGGAGTCAAGAAGCACGTTGAAGGTTGATGGCGGCGGGATGTAGTGCGGCGCAACCCCAGAGATTCCGGCGCCAACGTGGAACCTGCACAACACAACCAAAGTACTTTGCCCCAACGAAACAGTGAGGTTGTCAATCTCACCGGCTTGCTGTAACAAAGGATTAACCGTATTGTGTGGAAGATGATTGTTTGCAAGAAAACAGTAAAGAACAAGTATTGCAGCTGATTTGTATTTCAGTATAAAAGAATGGACCGGGGTCCACAGTTCACTAGAGGTGTCTCTCCCATAAGATAAAAGCATGTTGCGTGAACAAATTACAGTCGGGCAATTGACAAATAGAGAGGGCATAACAATGCACATACATGTCATGATAAATATAGTGAGATTTAATTGGGCATTACGACAAAGTACATAGACCGCCATCCGAGCATGCATCTATGCCTAAAAAGTCCACCTTCGAGGTTATCATCCGAACCCCTTCCAAGTATTAAGGTTCAAAACAACGAGACAATTGCATTAAGTATGGTGCGTAATGTAATCAATAACTACATCCTTAGACATAGCATCAATGTTTTATCCCTAGTGGCAACAGCACATCCACAACCTTAGAACTTTCTGTCACTGTCCCGCATTCAATGGAGGCATGAACCCACTATCGAGCATAAATACTCCCTCTTGGAGTTAAGAGCAAAAACTTGGCCGAGCCTCTACTAATAACGGAGAGCATGCAAGATCATAAACAACACATAGGTAATAACTTGATAATTAACATAACATAGTATTCTCTATCCATCGGATCCCGACAAACACAACATATAGCATTACGGATAGATGATCTTGATCATGTTAGGCAGCTCACAAGATCCAACAATGAAGCACAATGAGGAGAAGACAACCATCTAGCTACCGCTATGGACCCATAGTCCAGGGGTGAACTACTCACTCATCACTCCGGAGGCGACCATGGCGGTGAAGAGTCCTCCGGGAGATGAATCCCCTCTCGGCGAGGTGCCGGAGGAGATCTCCGGAATCCCCCGAGATGGGATTGGCGGCGGCGTCTCGGTAAGGTTTTCCGTATCGTGGCTCTCGGTACTCGGGGGTTTCGCGACGGAGGCTTTAAGTAGGCGGAAGGGCAACGCGGGGGCCACACGAGGGCCCCACACCATAGGTCGGCGCGGCCGAGCCCCGGGCCGCGCCGCCCTAGTGTGGCGGCGCCTCGTGGCCCCACTTCGACTCCTCTTCGGTCTTCCGGAAGCTTCGTGGCAAAATAGGTCCCCGGGCGTTGATTTCGTCCAATTCCGAGAATATTTCGTTACTAGGATTTCTGAAACCAAAAACAGCGAGAAAACAACGAATCGGCTCTTCGGCATCTTGTTAATAGGTTAGTTCCAGAAAATGCACGAATATGACATAAAGTGTGCATAAAACATGTAGATATCATCAATAATGTGGCATGGAACATAAGAAATTATCGATACGTCGGAGACGTATCAGCTGCCACCGGCTGGTAGGACAAAAGATGGTGTGCAAGTTTCTCATTGCGAGCACGTACGACTATAATTGGAACACATGCCTATTGATTGATTAGTACTTGGATACCGTTTTATTATTATCTGCAAATGCCCCTGCTTTGATTGTTACATGAGTTTCTCTCATCCATGCAACGTCCGTTATCCGTCCCCGTGCCTACAGTATTTTAATCCTGCTGTTTACTATAATCACTTCTGCTGTCTTTGTTACTCTGCTGCTGTTATTTTACTACTGCTATCGCTATAAAACTGTCACTACTCGATAAACTCTTGCGAGCAAGTCTGTTTCCAGTGCAGCTGAATTGACAACTCCGCTGTTAAGGCTTTCAAGTATTCTTTGTCTCCCCTTGTGTCGAATCAATAAATTGGGTTTTACTTCCCGCGAAGACTGTTGCGATCCCCTATACTTGTGGGTCATCAGTGCCACAAGCGGGCAGCACCTCCGTACTCGGTCACACGTTCGGTGTTGATGACGACGTCCTTCTCCCCGTTCCAGCGGGCAGCGTATATAGTAGATCCTCCTCGGAATCCCGCCAGCACGACGGCGTGGTGACGGTGGTGGTGGAGATCTCCGGCAGGGCTTCGCCGTAAGCGTTGCGGGAGAAGAAGGGGGAGGGAGTAGCTAGGGTTTGGGCGCAGGGTGGTGCTGCGACTTGGGGAGCTAGGGCTGCGACTTTAGATGCCCTTGGGGTGCCCCTTGGTCCCTTTAAATAGGTGGCCAAGCCCCTTGGGTCGTCCATAAACCTGCCCCCAAGTTTGACTGAGATCCGATAGGTTTCCGGTTCCGAAAACCTAGTCCTACTCGGACTCTTTTGCCAATTCCGAAATTGCATTAAGGAAAGACTCCTTTTCCCTTAAGGCAACGTGGTTGCACCTATTATGGAACCCTCCGTACTTCCTTAGACATCCCGGGTAGTCCCGGACACTTCCGGAACCTTCCATAATATTCCGGACTATTCCGGTCCTTCCAAAACCTTCTAGAAGCTCCGGTCAAAACACCGGACTTTTTCCGAACCCCGAAAAATGACTTCCCATATATGAATCTTATTCTCCGGACCATTCCGAAACTCCTCGTGATGTCCTGGATCCCATCCGAGACTCCGAACAACATTCGAACTCCATTCCATATTTCATATCTACTTAAAACGACATCAAACCTTAAGTGTGTCACCCTACGGTTCGAGAACTATGCAGACATGATCGAGACTCCTCTCCAATCAATAACTAATAGCGGGAACTGGAGATCCATAATAGCTCCCACATATTCAACGATGACTTCGTGATCGAAAGAACCATTTACATACGATACTGATTCCCTTTGTCACACGATACTTTACTTGTCCGAGGTTTGATCATCGGTATCTCCATACCTTGTTCAACCTCGTCACCGACAAGTACTCTTTACTCGTACCATGGTATATCATCTCTTGTGAACTATTCACATGCTTGCAAGCTAATCAGACGACATTCCACCGAGAGGGACCTTAGTATATCTATCCGTCATCGGGATGGACAAATCCCACTCTTGATCCATATGCCTCAACTCATACTTTCCGAATACTTAATCCCATCTTTATAACCACCCATTTACGCAGTGGCGTTTGATGTAATCAGAGTACCCTTCCGGTATAAGTGATTTACATGATCTCATGGTCGAAGGACTAGGTAAGTATGTATCGAAAGCTTATAGCAAATTGAACTTAATGACATGATCTTATGCTACGCTTATATGGGTGTATCCATCACATCATTCACCTAATGATATGATCTTGTTATTAATAACATCCTATGTTCATGATCAAGAAACCATGATCATCTATTAATCAACAAGCTAGTTAAATGAGAGGCTTACTAGGGACTCTGGTTGTTTACACAACACACATGTATTAATGTTTCCGGTTAATACAATTATAGCATGGAGTGTAAACATTTATCATGAACACTAAGATATAACAATAACTATTTTATTATTGCCTCTCGAGCATATCTCCAACAAAACCATCCCATCGGGAACAGAATACTCAGGAGGAGGCTGCATGTAAACCTCCTCACTCAACTCGCCATTAAGAAAAGCGTTCTGAACATCAAGCTGGGACACAGACCAGAGTCGAACAGAAGCAACAGCAAGATGAGTACGCACAGTGGTCATATGAGCCACAGGGGTAAAAGTCTCATCATAATCACGGACGTGCTCCTGCTGAAAGCCACGAGCCACAAGACGCGCTTTATAGCTCTCGAGAGATCCATCAGAGCGGGTCTTAGTTTTATAGACCCACTTACACGTGATAGGACGAACACCAGAAGGGGGAGAAACAAGATCCTAGGTGCCAGTGCGCTCAAGCGCAGCGATCTCCTCAGCCATGGCAAGCTGCCATTCAGGATGACGCTCGGTATCCCAATAAGAAGTCGGCTCGGAGTCGACAGAGAGACCATACTTACAAGAAGAGTAACGGTTTGGAGCACGACGCTGACGAACAGGCCGTGAAGAGGGAAGCTCATCTGCGGAAGACGACTCATCAGAAGAAGAGGAAGAAGGAACAGCTGAGGAAGGGTCCAAAGCCGGAGAACTAGGGGAAATAGATGGAGGAGAGGATGGCGCCGAGGTCGAAGGGGGCGCATCAGAACTAAGAGGTCGAGGAGAAGGGACAGCGGGAGGTGCATCAGGAAATAGAAGAAAAGATATATCATCCACCGGGTAAGTACCAGAGGTGGGGCGAGGATAGAAGGGACGCGTCTCATCAAACGTGACATCACGAGAGATGCGCATCCGACGACCAACGGGGTCCCAACAGCGATAGCCCTCATGCTTATCACTGTATCCGAGAAAAACACACTCAACAAACTGAGCGGTCAGTTTGGTGCGTTCGCGAGGAGGTAGGAGGACATAGCAAACGCAACCAAATAAACGAATAGTCGAGTAGTCTGGAGAACTACCAGAGAGACGCTCGAGAGGAATGCCACCTTGAAGGGCAGCAGAAGGCTGAATGTTAATGAGTTAAGTCGACGTAGCGACAGCCTCAGCCCAGAAATGCGGTGGAAGAGAGGAAGGAATCATCATAGCACGGCTAGTCTCAAGAATATGACGATGCTTACGCTCGGCGACACCATTTTGAGCATGCGTGCCGGGACACGAGAACTGAGTGAGGGTGCCCTGCCCAGCAAGGACACCACGCAGGTGCTGGGAGATATACTCACCTGCAGAATCAGCACGAAACACACGAATAGGCATGGAATACTGAGTACGAACCATGGCCGCAAAGCGCTGATAAATAGAGAGCACCTCACTGCAAGAGCGCATAAAAAACAACCAGGTGTACCGTGAAAAATCATCAATGAATAAAATAAAGTATCGATGGCCCCCTTTTGAAGCAAAGGGAGCCGGACCCCAAACATCTGAATGAACTAAATCAAAAGGTCGCTGAGATACAGACACACTAGTAGGATAGGGAAGCTGAATCTGTTTGCCTAACCTACAACCCTGACAATTTAAAGACACATCTCCTGAGACAGACCCCAGAAGACCACGACGGACTAATGACGATAAACGGGAGCCACAAAGGTGACCCAGACGATGATACCACTACTGAAAAGAGCTAGTGATGGAAGCAGCAACCGCAGGAGAACTGGCAGAGGAAGTGTCAGCGGATGGAACGTGAAGCCAGCCTAACTCCCATAGCCCCGAAGACTCAAGGCTGCGAGGGCCAGCTCCAACTAGGGCCTGTGTACGGCGGTCCTGAACAGCATAAGAATCAGCGTCAAGAATGATGCGACAACCAGAATCAGTAAGCTGACTAGCAGAAAAAAGGTTCATCTTAAGACTAAGAACATGAGAAACGCCAGGAACCGAGAAAGAGGGAGTAGAGAGGGTGCCTCGACTGGAAACAAGAAGAGAGGTACCATCAGCCGTGATAACATGGACATGAGAAATAAGAGAGCGAAGAGCAGAAAGAATAGAAGACGCAGAAGTCATATGAAAAGAAGATCCAGAATCCAGATACCACGGGGATGACGTACGTGACTGTGTAGAAGATGGTGGTCGCGTGGTGCCAGAAGAGCTAGGCACAGAACCAGCAGTACCCGTCGATGAAGAGCCTGTAGTAGCGAGCAGACCACGAAGACCACGGCTAATGTCCTGGTCAGACAGTGCAACTGCAGAAGATCCTGAAGAACCAGCCTGCTTACGAGCATGATACTGCTGACGTAAACTGGGATCCCTCCTCCAGCAGCTAGAGACATCTTGGCCAGGCTTGCCACAATAGGAGCAGGGAGGACGAGGAGGTGCTGTCATACCATGAGGCTGTTGGGGCTGACTCTAGCCCTGGACCGGAGGAGTAGAGAGTATCAGCGGTACTGGAGACCGCAACGAAGCCAACGGCATAGGAGGACCACGAGCAAACGGCACAGGAGGACCACGAGCAGCAAGTACAGAGGGAACCTCAAGAAGACCAGCACCACGAAGACGAGTCTCCTCAGCACGAAGCTCAGACGGTACCTCAGAGAGCGGAACACGACCACGAGCAAGCAGCTGGGCACGACGAGGCTCAAACTCCTTGCGGAGCCGCGACAAGAACTCAAATACGCGCTGAAACTCCAGATCCGCGCGCACAGTCAGATAGCAGGGACAGGTGGCACACACAGCTGTACGAAGAGAATCAAGCTGACGCCAGATAGCAGCACTCTGAGTATAGAACTCATCAATAGTGGAATCACCCTACTGAAGAGCATGCCATTGGCGAACCACAGACAGGTAAAGAGTATCCCCAGACGGTTGATAGCGCTGACGAAGAAAAGCCCACTGAGCAGCAATAGTGGGAAGACCCATGAACTCAGCAGCATACTGAGGCAGAACATTGGAAGTGAGAACAGCAGCAGCACGAGCATCCTCATCTATCCACTGAGTGTAGTCAGTCAGATCCAGCCGATATGTCGCAACAGTGGTAGAATACTCCTGGACCTTCCGGTCATACTCAGCCAGAGCAGTATCATCAGCACTCTTGGCTGCATCCTTGACCTCCTGAGTAGCATCGGGGGCAAGTGCAACGGGCGTCGGTGGAATAGGCGTCGTAGGAGCAGTGGGGCGCGGCGAACAAGGGACCTCGCCAGAAAGCACACTCCAAAGACGAAGACCGCGCATGTGGACGCGCATAAAGGCAGCGAAATCAGGGTAATTCGCGCCATCAAAAATCACCGGGCAGCGAGGAATCGCAACATAGCCCGACGAGGAAGACATAGTTTTTTTTCGAGACGGGATCTAGATCGGGTCAACACCCAATCGAGACATGCACGCAGACGGGGACGGGGGCGGAGACGGCGGCCAGGGCGGGGCCGGGGAGGAGCGGCCGGGGCGGAGCGGCCGGTGCGGGCGGCGGAGACGGGCGGCGAGGGAGAGGCGGCGGCGGCCGGGCGCGGCGGCAGAAAGGGGCGGGCGGCGGCTGCGAGGAGAGGAGCTATCTATAGCTCTTATACCATGTTAGGGTAATAAACTTATTGTATTACCAGGGGTCAAATGCCACAATATATAGTACATGTACAGGTGCAAATATGCAGGAAGCCCACTAACATATGGGGAAACTACAATATACAATATATACATCTAACATTACTCCTATGTTGAGGTGTTCATGTAGACCGAATTATCATGTAGCTTATGCCACATATTGGAGTCATAGTGTGACGTGAGAGTCTTGGTCATCAAGCATTACTCCTATGTTGTTAATGGAATCCCTCTATGTGTTTGCATCCTTTTCTTTTGTTTATTCCCATGCAGATCTCTTTCGTCGTGGAAGAATAAATGCAGTTTTTGGTTAACGTCAGAATGAGCTCCTTTAGTGACAATCAAACACTTTATTAGTCTAGCACTTGCAGTCACCAAAATCGTATATGCCGATGCTTAATTTTTTGAAGTTTGTATGAGGCCATTCCATTCATTTACACATTGTTTTTTTATGGAGGTGTCCATTACTTTTTTCTTCTTGTCAGATACCAAGGATTTATAATGTACAAGCCGAAACACTAGGGAAGAGTGTGACATTGGACTATTTTGATCAGCATAATAATATAGAAAACCATAAAATTTATTTGAAACTCATGTCTACATGTAAATGAAGTGTCGTTTAATAGGGTACATTTCTCATGAGAACATGAATAAAAACTCGAAGACTCCTTTTTTGTCTAAAATAAAAAAATTCACCAAGAACCTATAGCGAGTACATACTAAAGCGATGATTGAGACTTGAGCAGGCTATTCATGGTTTTGGCAAAACGATAAATTTTAAATAATAAAGAAACTGATGCATAATATTTTGAAGAAGAGAAAAAAAGAATACTAGGGGAGTGAGATCGTGAAGGAATCCTCCAAGAAAAGTAACCGTTAGGTCTTAAATATAAAAAGTACAAAATGATATGTCCAAAATATCGAAAAGAAATGTTGGATGGGGACTTTGGCAGCTTTAGACTAATGCTGCAATTAACAAGGCCGGAGCCCTGGCAGCAAGGATTGTATAATTAAAATTGGTATGGTAGCTCAGATAGATGGTAATTACTAGTTTTCTAGTTAATGAATTGGCTAATGCATGTGCTTATCTTGGAGCATCTTCTTTAGTTAGGTCCTAAGGTCGCGATCTTCTTGATTTGGAGCTATGGGAGCAAAGGAAAATTATCAGGTGCCATGCACCAGTATATTGCTCTCTCATTTTGAAATATGTTTCATACAAATTTTTGATCAAAGTCAAATTGTGAAAGTTCAACCAAGTATAGGAAAAGATATCAACATTTATTTAAAATACCAAATTCATATAATATTAAAATATTTTTATTTATGGTTCTAATAATATATTTGATTTGGTATCATAGATGTCTATATTTTTCAATATACTTGGTCAAACTTTACAAAGTTTGACATTGACAGAACAATGTGCAGTTTATAATGGGACGGGGGGAGTACTAGTTTTTCTTGTCCATAGAATTTTGTTGTTTTTCTTAAAGAGTAAAAAAATGTTAATTTTCAGACCTCACTGTACAAAAGTGTAGTTTTTCTCATCCAAAAAGTGGTAGTTTACGAGTTTCCAGCAATCAAGGGAAATTGTACTACTGTAGGATATCAAGAATTTGTCACCAAACATGTATCGGTGTATGAATTAAAATTCTTAAACATGTGGTATTCCATTCTCATAGTTGGGAGTGAAAACTATCTAGTTCGCTTTACCCATTTTCGGGGTCATATTATAGAAGAGAGGCAACCCCATGACACAAAAGTAGACCATGAAGACTATTCTTTACTAGATGATACCCAGCCCGCGCGGTGCTGCGGCATACTACGCAGTGCGGTAAAAATCTTCTGAGTACAATAAAGAAGATAAATGCATAATTCTCACACGATTGCTTTTGCAAACAATATCAGTGTTTGTGTTATCAAATATGCTACTAATGTTGGTAGATATCACTCTTCTATAGAAATTTCCATTAAATGTTAAATTGTAAATATATAAATGCCATGGCTTAAATTTGACAGAGAGCATATCGAGGTGGACTCGCGAAATACAATAGCACATCATTGGTATGATACTTTATTACCAAAATGTAAATATATAAATGCCATGGCTTAAATTTGACAGAGAGCATATCGAGGTGGACTCGCGAATTTTTTTTTAAATAGAAGGCCCTTCGGCCCAGCTTTATATATAAAGCCACACACCAACAAGGTTCGATACAACTCCACACCCACACACTCCATCGAATGTTCGAATACAAGTTCATACACTCACATAGCTCCCAGCAACTCCTGACATGATACAGCACAAACACCCCCGGCCCCTCGAAGTAGACAAAGCATCATCGTGTGTGATCCAGGTAGAGGTGTTGTCTTCATATCGACTCAGATCGCGTCCGAGCGTAGAGCCTCCTGACGTCGCCCACCGCCAAGTCCAGCAAGTCCCTGTCCCTCTGTCTGACCAGAACCCTCCAGCACTGCATATGTAAAGACATTTGGTAGAAGATATCAGCCGGATTGCCGATCAACTTTTCCTCTATCGCTAGCTTATTCCGAATGTTCCAAAGTGTCCAGCACTGCGCCGCAAACGTGAACCAAGCTAGCCTACGGAGGGAGTTATTTAAGCCCTGAGCGAGTGCAATGAAGTCCCCTGCCCCTGCAGGGTTCCAGTCACACGAAAGGAGCTCCCTCACCCCAGCCCACATCAGTCTTGCGGTTGGGCAGGTGAAGAAGATATGATTGCAGTCCTCCCACGCACCGCAGAACGCGCACATCCCATTAGAAGGACCATGCCGCTTGAGCAGCTGCTCTCCCGAGGGCAGCCGGCCACGAATCAGTTGCCAGAGAAAAACCTTTATTTTCGGTGGTACTCTGGTTCTCCAAACGTCCTTGAAGGACGCGGTAGTCGCCCCTTGCGCTAAACTAGCATAAACAGAGCTAGTGGAGAAGATGCCTGAAGGCTCCAGGGCCCAGGACACCTCATCGTCCTCTGTGCTAGTGGGAATCCCCTGTACCTTGATACGTCTCCGACGTATCGATAATTTCTTATGTTCCATGCCACATTATTGATGATATCTACATATTTTATGCATACTTTATGTCGTATTTATGCATTTTTCGGCACTAACCTATTAACGAGATGCCGAAGAGCCGCTTGTCGTTTTCTCGCTGTTTTTGGTTTCAGTAAATCCTACAAAGGAAATATTCTCGGAATTGGACGAAATCAACGCCCGGGGTCCTATTTTTGCACGAAGCTTCCGGAAGACCGAGGGGAAAGGAAGTGGGGCCACGAGGCGCCGACACAACAGGGCGGCGCGGCCCGGCCCTTGGCCGCGCGGCCTCGGCGTGTGGGGCCCTCGTGTGGCCCCCGCGTTGCCCTTCCGCCTACTTAAAGCCTTCGTCGCGACCCCCAGCACCGAGATCCACGATACGGAAAACCTCATCGTGACGCCGCCGCCGCCAATCCCATCTCGGGGGATTCTCGGAGATCACCTCCGGCACCCTGCCGGAGAGGGGATTCATCTCCCGGAGGACTCTTCACCGCCATGGTCGCCTCCGGAGTGATGAGTGAGTAGTTCACCCCTGGACTATGGGTCCATAGCAGTAGCTAGATGGTTTTCTTCTCCTCATGTGCTTCATTGTCGGATCATCTATCTGCAATTCTATATGTTGTTTTTGTCGGGATCCGATGGATAGAGAATACTATGTTATGTTGATTATCAATCTATTACCTATGTGTTGTTTATGATCTTGCATGCTCTCCGTTATTAGTAGAGGCTCTGGCCAAGTTTTTGCTCTTAACTCCAAGAGGGAGTATTTATGCTCGATAGTGGGTTCATGTCTCCGTGAATCTGGGGGAGTGACGGAAACCTCTAAGGTTATGGATGTACTGTTACCACTAGGGATAAAACATTGATGCTATGTCCGAGGATGTAGTTATTGATTACATTACGCACCATACTTAATGCAATTGTCTGTTGTTTTGCAACTTAATACTGGAAGGGGTTCCTGAAGGTGGACTTTTTAGGCATAGATGCATGCTGGATAGCGGTCTATGTACTTTGTCGTAATGCCCAATTAAATCTCACAATATTCATCATGTCATGTATGTGCATTGTTATGCCCTCTCTATTTGTCAATTGCCCGACTGTAATTTGTTCACCCAACATGCTATTTATCTTATGGGAGAGACACCTCTAGTGAACTCGTGGACCCCGGTCCATTCTTTTACATCGAATACAATCTGCTGCAATACTTGTTCTACTCGTTTTCTCGCAAACAATCATCATCCACACTATACATCTAATCCTTTGTTACATCAAGCCGGTGAGATTGACAACCTCACTGTTTCGTTGGGGCACAGTACTTTGGTTGTGTTGTGCAGGTTCCACGTTGGCGCCGGAATCCCTGGTGTTGCGCCGCACTACATCCCGCCGCCATCAACCTTCAACGTGCTTCTTGACTCCTACTGGTTCGATTAAACCTTGGTTTCTTACTAAGGGAAACTTGCCGCTATGCGCATCACACCTTCCTCTTGGGGTTCCCAACGGACGTGTCAACTACACGCATCAAGCAAATTTCTGGCGCCGTTGCCTCGGAGATCAAGACACGCTGCAAGGGGAGTCTCCACAATCCAATCTCTTTACTTCTTTTTTGTCTTGCTTTATTTTATTTACTACTTTGTTTGCTGCATTATATCAAAACACAAAAAAATTAGTTGCTAGCTTTACTTTATTTACTATCTTGTTTGCTATATCGAAAAACACAAAAAACTTAGTTACTTGCATTTACTTTATCTAGTTTGCTTTATTTACTACTGCTAAAATGGCCACTCCTGAAAATACTAAGTTGTGTGACTTCACAACCACAAATAATAATGATTTCTTATGCACACCTATTGCTCCACCTGCTACTACAGCAGAATTCTTTGAAATTAATCCTGCTTTACTGAATCTTGTTATGCAAGAGCAATTTTCTGGTGTTAGTTCTGATGATGCTGCTGCCCATCTCAATAATTTTGTTGAATTGTGTGAAATGCAAAAGTATAAAGATGTAGATGGTGACATTATAAAATTAAAATTGTTTCCTTTCTCATTAAGAGGAAGAGCTAAAGATTGGTTGCTATCTCTGCCTAAGAATAGTATTGATTCATGGACTAAATGCAAGGATGCTTTTATTGGTAGATATTATCCCCCTGCTAAAATTATATCTTTGAGAAGTAGCATAATGAATTTTAAACAATTAGATAATGAAAATGTTGCACAAGCTTGGGAAAGAATGAAATCTTTGGTTAAAAATTGCCCAACCCATGGATCGACTACTTGGATGATCATCCAAACCTTTTATGCAGGATCGAACTTTTCTTCGCGGAACCTATTGGATTCAGCTGCTGGAGGTACCTTTATGTCCATCACTCTTGGTGAAGCAACAAAGCTCCTTGATAATATGATGATTAATTACTCCGAATGGCACACGGAAAGAGCTCCACAAGGTAAGAAGGTAAATTTGTCGAAGAAACCTCTTCCTTGAGTGATAAGATTGATGCTATTATGTCTATGCTTGTGAATGATAGGACTAATGTTGATCCTAATAATGTTCTGTTAGCTTCATTGGTTGCTCAAGAAGAACATGTTGATGTAAACTTCATTAAAAATAATAATTTCAACAACAATGCTTATCGGAACAATTCTAGTAATAACTATAGGCCATATCCTTATAATAATGGTAACGGTTATGCTAATTCTTATGGGAATTCTTACAACAATAATAGGAACACACCCCTGGACTTGAAGCTATGCTTAAAGAATTTATTAGTACACAAACTGCTTTTAACAAATCTGTTGAGGAAAAGCTCAATAAAATTGATATTCTAGCTTCTAAGGTTGATAGTCTTGCCTCTGATGTTGATCTTTTGAAATCGAAAGTTATGCCTAATAAGGATATTGAAAATAAAATTGTTACTACAGCAAATGCCATCCAAGTTAGAATTAATGAGAATATAAGATTGATGGCTGAATTGCATGCTAGGTGGGAAAGAGAAAAAAATGAAAAACTAGCTAAAGAGAATAATGTAGCTAAAGTTTGGACTATTACCACTACTAGTAATGTTAATGATTCACATGTTGATGCACCTCCTACTATCAATGGTAAAATAATTGGTGTTGGCAATATTCCTACTCCTAGTGCAAAGGGTGCAAAATTGCCTGAAACTGCTAAAACTGCTGAAACTGCCTGTGATAAAACTGCTGAAATTTTTTCCAACATTGGGGATGATGATCCCATTGCTTTAGATTGTAATGGTTTGGATTTTGATGATTGCCACATCTCTGAAGTTATAAAGTTCCTACAAAAACTTGCTAAGAGTCCTAATGCTAGTGCTATAAACTTGGCTTTCACGAAACATATTACAAATGCTCTCATAAAAGCTGGAGAAGAGAAACTAAAACTTGAAACTTCTATTCCTAGAAAGCAAGAGGATGGTTGGGAGCCCATCATTAAGATGAAGGTCAATAACTTTGATTGTAATGCTTTATGTGATCTTGGTGCAAGTATTTCCGTTATGCCTAAGAAAATTTATGATATGCTTGACTTGCCACCATTGAAGAATTGTTATTTGGATGTTAATCTTGTTGATAATGCTATAAAGAAACCTTTGGGGAGAGTTGATAATGTTCGCATTACCGTTAACAATAACCTTGTCCCCGTTGATTTTGTTGTCTTGGATATTGAATGCAATGCATCTTGTCCCATTATATTGGGAAGACCTTTTCTTCGAACTGTTGGAGCTACCATTGATATGAAGGAATGTAATATTAAATATCAATTTCCTCTCAAGAAAGGTATGGAACACTTCCCTAGAAAGAGAATGAAGTTACCTTTTGATTCTATTATTAGAACAAGTTATGATATCAATGCTCCATCTCTTGATAATACTTGATATACACTTTCTGCGTCTAGCTGAAAGGCGTTAAAGAAAAGCGCTTATAGGAGACAACCCATGTTTTTACTACAGTATTTTTATTTTATATTTGAGTCTTGGAAGTTGTTTACTACTGTAGCAACCTCTCCTTATCTTAGTTTTGTGAATTGTTGTGCCAAGTAAAGTCTTTGATAGTAAGGTTCATACTAGATTTGGATTACTGCGCAGTAACAGATTTCTTTGCTGTCACGAATTTTGACCTGCCCCTCTGTAGGTAGCTCAGAAAAATATGCCAATTTACGTGCGTGATCCTCAGATATGTACGCAACTTTCATTCAATTTGGGCATTTTCATTTGAGCAAGTCTGGTGCCTCAATAAAATCCATCTTTACGTACTGTTCTGTTTTGACAGATTCTGCCTTTTTATTTCGCATTGCCTCTTTTGCTATGATGGATGAATTTCTTTGTTCCATTAATGTCCAGTAGCTTTATGCAATGTCCAGAAGTGTTAAGAATGATTGTGTCACCTCTGAACATGTTAATTTTTATTGTGCACTAACCCTCTAATGAGTTGTTTCGAGTTTGGTGTGGAGGAAGTTTTCAAGGATCAACAGAGGGAAATGATGCAAAATGATCAAGGAGAGTGAAAGCTCTAAGCTTGGGGATGCCCCGGTGGTTCACCCCTGCATATTTTAAGAAGACTCAAGCGTCTAAGCTTGGGGATGCCCAAGGCATCCCCTTCTTCATCGACAACATTATCAGGTTCCTCCCCTGAAACTATATTTTTATTCCTTCACATCTTATGTACTTTGCTTGGAGCGTCGGTTTGTTTTGTTTTTGTTTTGATTGAATAAAATGGATCCTAGCATTCATTGTGTGGGAGAGAGACACGCTCCGCTGTTGCATATGGACAAGTATGTCCTTAGGCTTTACTCATAGTATTCATGGCGAAGGTTGAATCTTCTTCGTTAAATTGTTATATGGTTGGAATCGGGAAATGCTACATGTAGTAATTCTAAAATGTCTTGAATAATTTGATACTTGTCAATTGTTGTGCTCATGTTTAAGCTCTTGCATCATATACTTTTCACCCATTAATGAAGAAATACATAGAGCTTGCTAAATTTGGTTTGCATATTTGGTTTCTCTAAAGTCTAGATAATTTCTAGTATTGAGTTTTGAACAACAAGGAAGACGGTGTAGAGTCTTATAATGTTTACAATATTTCTTTTATGTGAGTTTTGCTGCACCGGTTCATCCTTGTGTTTGTTTCAAATAACCTTGCTAGCCTAAACCTTGTATCGAGAGGGAATACTTCTCATGCATCCAAAATTCTTGAGCCAACCACTATGCCATTTGTGTCCACCACTACCTACTACATGGTATTTCTCCGCCATTCCAAAGTAAATTGCTTGAGTGCTACCTATAAAATTTCCATTCTTTACCTTTACAATATATAGCTCATGGGACAAATAGCTTAAAAACTATTGTGGTATTGAATATGTACTTATGCACTTTATCTCTTATTAAGTTGCTTGTTGTGCGATAACCATGCTCCTGGGGACGTCATCAACTACTCTTTGTTGAATATCATGTGAGTTGCTATGCATGTCCGTCTTGTCTGAAGTAAGAGAGATCTACCACTTTAATGCTTAGAGCATGCATATTGTTAGAGAAGAACATTGGGCCGCTAACTAAAGCCATGAATCATGGTGGAAGTTTCAGTTTTGGACATATATCCTCAATCCCATATGAGAACACTAATTGTTGCTACATGCTTATGCATTAAAGAGGAGTCCATTATCTGTTGTCCATGTTGTCCCGGTATGGATGTCTAGGTTGAGAATAATCAAAAGCGAGAAATCCAAAATGCGAGCTTTCTCCTTAGACCTTTGTACAGGCGGCATGGAGGTACCCCTTTGTGACACTTGGTTAAACATGTGTATTGCGATGATCCCGGTAGTCCAAGCTAATTAGGACAAGGTGCGGGCACTATTAGTATACTATGCATGAGGCTTGCAACTTGTAAGATATAATTTTCATGATACATATGCTTTATTACTACCGTTGACAAAATTGTTTCTTGTTTTCAAAATAAAATCTCTAGCACAAATATAGCAATCGATGCTTTCCTCTTTGAAGGACCTTTCTTTTACTTTTATGTTGAGTCAGTTCACCTATTTCTCTCCACCTCAAGAAGCAAACACTTGTGTGAACTGTGCATTGATTCCTACATACTTGCATATTGCACTTGTTATATTACTCTATGTTGACAATTATCCATGAGATATACATGTTATAAGTTGAAAGCAACCGCTGAAACTTAATCTTCTTTTGTGTTGCTTCAATACCTTTACTTTGATTTATTGCTTTATGAGTTAACTCTTATGCAAGACTTACCGATGCTTGTCTTGAAGTGCTATTCATGAAAAGTCTTTGCTTTATGATTCATTTGTTTACTCATGTCATTACCATTGTTTTGATCGCTGCATTCATTACATATGTTTACAATAGTATGATCAAGGTTATGATGGCATGTCACTCCGTAAATTATCTTTGTTATCGTTTACTCGCTCGGGACGAGCAGGAACTAAGCTTGGGGATGCTGATACGTCTCCGACGTATCGATAATTTCTTATGTTCCATGCCACATTATTGATGATATCTACATGTTTTATGCATACTTTATGTCGTATTTATGCATTTTTCGGCACTAACCTATTAACGAGATGCCGAAGAGCCGCTTGTCTGTTTTCTGCTGTTTTTGGTTTCAGTAAATCCTACAAAGGAAATATTCTCGGAATTGGACAAAATCAACGCCCGTGGTCCTATTTTTGCACGAAGCTTCCGGAAGACCGAGGGGAAAGGAAGTGGGGCCACGAGGCGCCGACACAACAGGGCGGCGCGGCCTGGCCCTTGGCCGCGCGGCCCTGGCGTGTGGGGCCCTCGTGTGGCCCCCCGCGTTGCCCTTCCACCTACTTAAAGCCTTCGTCACGACCCCCAGTACCGAGAGCCACGATACGGAAAACCTTACTGTGACGCCGCCGCCGCCAATCCCATCTCGGGGGACTCTGGAGATCACCTCCGGCACCCTGCCGGAGAGGGGATTCATCTCCCGGAGGACTCTTCACCGCCATGGTCGCCTCCGGAGTGATGAGTGAGTAGTTCACCCCTCGGACTATGGGTCCATAGCGTAGCTAGATGGTTGTCTTCTCCTCATGTGCTTCATTGTCGGATCTTGTGAGCTGCCTAACATGATCAAGATCATCTATCCGTAATTCTATATGTTGTGTTTGTCGGGATCCGATGGATAGAGAATACTATGTTATGTTGATTATCAATCTATTACCTATGTGTTGTTTATGATCTTGCATGCTCTCCGTTATTAGTAGAGGCTCTGGCCAAGTTTTTGCTCTTAACTCCAAGAGGGAGTATTTATGCTCGATAGTGGGTTCATGTCTCCGTGAATCTGGGGAGTGACGAAACCTCTAAGGTTATGGATGTACTCGTTGCCACTAGGGATAAAACATTGATGCTATGTCCGAGGATGTAGTTCTTGATTACATTACGCACCATACTTAATGCAATTGTCCGTTGTTTTGCAACTTAATACCGGAAGGGGTTCGGATGATAACCCGAAGGTGGACTTTTAGGCATAGATGCATGCCGGATAGCGGTCTATGTACTTTGTCGTAATGCCCAATTAAATCTCACAATATTCATCACGTCATGTATGTGCATTGTTATGCCCTCTCTATTTGTCAATTGCCCGACTGTAATTTGTTCACCCAACATGCTATTTATCTTATGGGAGAGACACCTCTAGTGAACTGTGGACCCCGGTCCATTCTTTTACATCGAATACAATCTCGCTGCAATACTTGTTCTACTATTTTCTCGCAAACAATCATCATCCACACTATACATCTAATCCTTTTTTACAACAAGTCGGTGAGATTGACAACCTCACTGTTTCGTTGGGGCAAAGTACTTTGGTTGTGTTGTGTAGGTTCCACGTTGGCGCCGAAATCCCTGGTGTTGCGCCGCACTACATCCTGCCACCATCAACCTTCAACGTGCTTCTTGACTCATACTGGTTCGATTAAACCTTGGTTTCTTACTGAGGGAAACTTGCCGCTGTGCGCATCACACCTTCCTCTTGGGGTTCCCAACGGACGTGTCAACTACACGCATCATACCTCCCTGCACAGATTGTCCCACTCCACCGTCTCGGCCAGGCCAAACTGCCTCCTGAAGCGGAGGCGCCATTCCCCTGGTACCCCATCGATCACCCTTGCCCCATCCACAGTGATGAACGGAGACTCACAGCAGCTGAAGAGCCTGGGAAATCTCGCCCTAAGTGGGCCGTTCCCCGTCCACCAGTCCGTCCAGAAATAGGTCCTTCTCCCGTTCCGGACCCTATGCTTAGCCCCCAGTTTGAAGTGCCATTTAACCTTTTGTATCGCATTCCAAAACTGGGAGCCATGGGCAGGGACTCCTCCCGCATACAGATCCCTGCCCCGCAGATATTTAGCCCTGATCAGGTCTGCCCACAGACCTTCCGCTCCTTGATATAGCTTCCAAATCCATTTCACCATGAGGGCGATATTCATGGACTTGGTGTTCATGACCCCAAGGCCCCCCAGCGCCTTAGGTTTACAAACCGTGGCCCAATCCACCATATGGTACTTGCGCTTGTCCCCGACGCCCTCCCAGAAGAAGCGTGAGCGCGGCCTGTCCATGGCCTTGTGTGTGCCGTCATGAGGCAAGTACATGCTCATGGCGAACAGAGGCAGGCTAGACAAGCAGGAGTTAGTGAGCTCCAGGCGCCCTACCGCCCCGAGATACACCCCCTGCCAAGGATCGACCCTTCGAGCCACCACCTCCGGAAGGAAGCCCAAATCCGCTACCCTAAGCGGCTTATCACTAATGGGTAGCCCCAGATAAGTGATAGGAAATTTTCCCAGGCGACAGTTCAACAGGTTGGCCACCCGCTGCTGAGCCGTCGTGGAGACTCCCATGACCACGACCTCGCTCTTGTCGAAGTTGATCTTTAAACCCGACATGTTCTCAAAGCAGAGGAGCAGGGTCTTCAGATTCGCAATTCCCACCCCTGTGGGTTCCACCAAGATCATGGTGTCGTCCACGTATTGCAGTTGTGTCACCCCTCCTGGGATGAGGTGCGGCACAAGCCCCTTGACATGTCCTCCGGCACTGGCCTTGGTAATGATCGCAGCCAAGCCATCCACCAGGAAGTCAAAAAGAATCGGCGAGAGTGGGTCTCCCTGTCTCACCCCACGCGCGTTCCGAAAGAAATGCCCTATTTCCCCGTTAACATTGATCGCCGTTTGGCCACCCCTGACCAACTGCATCAAGCGGTGGACCATCATTGCGGAGAACCCTTTTCTGAGGAGTGTCTCCTGCAAAAAGTCCCAGTTGACCCTATCGTAGGCCTTCTCAAAGTCGAGCTTCAGGAGCAAACCCTTTTGCTTCCTGACGTGTAACTCGTGCACAATCTCATGTAGGGCAAGCGCCCCCTCGTGTAAGCAGCGCCCCTTAATGAAGGCAGATTGAGAACGATCTATAACCCTATGCGCCACAGGAGCTAATCTAATAGCGTACGCCTTAGCCACGAATTTAAAGATAACATTGATTAGCGTAATCGGCCTGTACTGTCTGATGTTATCCGCCCCTTTCACTTTAGGGATTAAAGTGATAATCCCATAGTTAAGACGCGCCACATCAACCCTCCCTAGGGAAAAGTCATTGAGGATCTGCAGGATCGGTCCGCGCAGGGTTCCCCAGAACCGTTTGAAGAACATCACCGGGAGGCCGTCCGGGCCCGGAGCCGAGTCCTGCTTCATGCTTGCCAGAAGCTCATCCAGTTCGTCTGCAGTGAAGGTCAGCTCGAGATCATGGTTCTCTTCCGAGGACACCCTTTGGTTCCCTTCCCAAAGATGCTGTCCCAGGGCAAACCTCCTGGTCTCCCCCTCCGATCCCATAAGCCCCTGGTAGAACAGGTAGATGTGCTCCAAGAGCTCCCGCTGCTCATGGACCTCCCCTTGTTCCGTGAGCAGCCTAGGGATCGAGCACTTCCGCCGGCGACCGTTCGCGATGGCATGGAAGTAAGCCGTGCATGAGTCTCCCCGAAGCGTCCATTGCACCCGACTGCGTTGGCGCAAGTACTCCTCATCCGCCCTGTCCAGGGCCGAAAGTTGGTCCTCGAGGTGGTACCTCAGCACCCAGCCGTCCTCATCCAACCCAGAAGCATCGGCCACCCTATCTAGGTCAGTGACCTGGAGAAGTAAATTTTCCCTAAAATCCCTCTTCTCCTTACCCAGATTGGCTCCCCACCCCTTGAGGAATTGCCGTGTATTGCGGGCCACACATTGCCAGAGCTCAATGTGACATCTGTGCGGCCCTCGCTCCGTGATGAAGCTGCCCAGCTTCGCCTTGAGAAGGTCCCCAAACCCCGGAACGCCAAACCACCAAGTTTGGAAGAAGAATCTCGGCGGCACACGCCTTGTCTCTTCGCCACTAGACAGGAGGAGAGGGGTATGATCCGAACCAATCCTTGTGATCGCCGTGAGCGAGCACAGAGGGAAAGCCGCCTCCCAGGCCGGCGCGACCAACACCCGGTCGAGGACACACCTAGTCGGCCTAAGGCGCTTGTTAGTCCAAGTGAAGCGAGCCCCGGTCCGCTCCAGCTCCCGAAGGGCCATTGCCACGATGGCCTCATTAAACCGCGAAATACAATAGCACATCATTGGTATGATACTTTATTACCAAAATGTGTAGTTTTTTTAAACCGATTGGTAAGCTATCCAGTGGAAATCAAGGTGCAACAGTGAATACATACAACCAGGAGTTGGAAACCCAAAACCAACAGAGAAATAAGTGGTGAAAATTTTAAAAGAAGTTGCACCAGTTAATATATTCTGTCATATGTAAATATACATTGTTCGTAAAAAGCTATTTATTGCAGAGTGAATTATACAATCTTCGATAGTAACAAAATCCATCTGTAGCACATTAATTTTGTCAGATGTGAATAATCCAGTGTTTGCACAAATCTCTGTATAGCTAATTCCGATTAGTACATATTTCGGAAGAATAAATGATATAATGATACCTTCTGGTGTTCTATTTGTTAACATAAAAAGAGTTTGGCTTCGTAGAAGCATCAGCTAGACCTCTGCTGTCTAGAGAAACCTGCAAGTGTTTGGGGAAAAAAAAAACAGAAAACACATCTTCACTGGAGATAATGAGGTCAACAGTCATTAGCGGTATTACCCCTGTGCAATCATAGATCGGCCTGTTTTATTCATGCTTGTGAAACAACATCTTGTTCTGCTCAATCAAAACAAAATCTTCAGCAGTTAGCACTACTCTAACTCCGGCAAAGAAGAGATGTACTCACCTCGCCTGTCCTTCCAAAAAAATCATGAAAAAAGCTGCATCCTAGGTCGATCATACAGTACAAATAATTTAAGGAAGAATGAAAAACTGACACCCAAGAAGAACTTTATTTAGAAAATATCTAGAGAGGATCGAGCTGATATGTCATCCTTGTCTCTAGATGTGGTCGAGCTTTTGATGGCTGAGCCTCCATGCGAGCTTGTCCAGATCAAGCATGGCGAAGGTTAGATGGGAATGGAACTCCAGAAGTGTGGCCAAAACGCGCAGCTGTCAAAATTGCTCGACATCGATGATTGGTGGCGGAGCTGGATGAAGGAATAGCATGTATGTGGTGCGCTGTTGAATGTGCACTTGGCCGGGAGAGATTGCTAGAGCTAATGACGGTGGTGGATTTATAGGGTTGAAAGCCGAAGGAGGTGAGTTACTTAAAGGTCGCTGCATGCATGTCTCCCGATGCATCCATCAATATCCTGGCTAAGATCATGGAGGAGATGAAGAGATGGAGTACGCTCTAACTTCTTTTATGCCTCGATCAGTTTCTGGTATAGAAATTTCTGCAATTCCGTGAGGAGAGGAAGAGAGAGCGTGGCTGTTCGGTGGCTGTAAAACGCAATGGAAAAGATAAATAGTTTCCATCAGATGATCATAAAGGAGGTTGTAGTGGCTTAATGGTTTTACTGCACGGTTATTCTTATCTGGTCAGAACGTACATACTGGAAAGCAACTACATGCATAGAAACTGAACGCTGAAAGGAAAGTGGATTGCTGAGTTGGCATAGCACATGATGTGGCATAGCTGCATGTTGAGAGAAATAGGTTAGTGGGGTTGATCTTCTTAGTTATATAGGATTTGCAAGTGTATGTTTTTTCTAAGATAGTGGTAAAATAATTCCATAGAACCATCATTACTTGAGGAAATTGAGTATAGTACATGGCCACATGCACATCCACCATTCACATCTACAACCTCTACAAGAGATTAGAGTCGCAAGCAGACAAGCTTGACGATTCACCAAATCAACACCTGTGCTTCAGGGAAGGATATAGGCCTAGCTACTGAAATTATTCTTCATAAATGCCAAAAATATGCACCCCTTTATAAAAATGAAAAAATGAAGAATACTGAGGTAGCCCTAGGATTATGCTAGCCCTGCCCCCTAATCGGTACATCTCATACCAATGTGCATCATTGAAAGTAACAAGACATCAAATATGAGAATTATCTCTGGTAGCTAGATTGAATGTACAACTATCCCATTAGCATCCAAATAATGTTATGTTTTGTTCTCGTATATATATTTGCTGACCACCGCCCGCACCAGGAGGCGGACCACCACCAGCGGGAGGGGTGGGGGCAGTGCCCTTGGCAACGAAGACCGACGCGGAGGTGTTGGGGGTGCGGCGCGCCACCTTCATCTCCTGTAGAAGGAACTTCTATTTGAGGAGTGAGCTTTTTGCAAGCAAGATCCGGAAAAGAGGGCTATTGTCCCATAAAACTAATAAATACATGTTGCGAAAGTTGAGGAAGATTGGGAACGGCGTGAGGAGAGGGGCCATGTCAGCGATGCTATCGTAGCGCTCGTGAAGCCCTTTGATGACGTTGGTGACGAGGTTCGAGTCGGAGACTGGGGTGCCGACCTCGGCTAGGGCATCGGACGCCTTCTGAAGGTTGAGGTACCCTTTGATGGACCGATGATCCTCTTGCTTGACTTTACGGAATTCCTATACGAGGTAAACCTCGTGGGTCTTCTTGTTGTCGTTGAAGATGTTGTGGATAGCGGTCCAGACCGTGTACGCGGTAGCGGCGGGGGCGTCGGTCGCGGTCGAGGTGGGCATGACGAGGTCGAGGTGGCCATGGAGCCGTAGAGCCAGCGGAGGACCGTGGTGTCGAGATGGAGCCATGTGGCGTCGGTCGGAGGCATCGCTGGTGAGGTGATCCTCGGTCGCGTAGGTAGTGACAGCTATGTTGAAGAAGGTGCTCCACTTGGGGAAGACATTGGACTTGAAGTCGAGGATGACAAGTACGAGGGAGCGAACGCTCTGGATGGTGGTGGCATGCGCCCATAGGTGGGCGTCGGGGTGATGGGTGAGGCATGGGAGGCTCGGATAGCGCCATCGGGAGTAGGGTGTGCGGCGGACGGCTAGGGTTTGGAGGCTGCGGCTATGGGAGAGAGAGGAGAAGAAGTTGTTAGGATTTTTTTAGCTGATACCATGAAAGTTATTTGGGAGATTTGCCGCACTTGGATCTTTTCCATTCCTTGTTAATATATAGAGAAATATAACAATCCTAACCATAATGGGAGATCACAATAATACAGACTCTTTACTATCTATGGTATGAGGAGATATGTCACGATACCATGACATATTAGTCTAACAAATACAATGTTGTTAATCCACGTAGTATTCAGATGATTTGAGAGGACATTATTCTTTTGACAGTACACAATATATTTTGATCATTAGACAATATGGTTGACAAAAAACCATGCAAGCAACTAATTTTTTATTCTCTCACACTATTTATAAGGCATACTTTGATTAAGCTTGGATATATAAACGGGCATTACCACTAGTAGAAAACCTCTCATCCATCTAAGCCTTTAGTACCGGTTCCCTTACGAACCGGTACGAAAGGAGTTATTAATACCGGTTCCAGGGGTGGGACATCTATACCGGTTCGTTATGGCCCTTTAATACCGGTTTGTGTTACGAACCGGTATGAAAGGGTTTCGCCCAGCTTCTGTGCTGAGGTGGGGCTGTGGCTACACCTTTAGTACCGGTTCATCTAAGGAACCGGTACTAAAGGGTCCTCCCCTATATCAGCGCGCGCCACCCCGCCCGAGCCCCCTGCATCTCATTCTCCAATTCTCCTCCTCCCTCAAATTTCCAAATATTTTGCACCTCTTACACTCCAATAATCTTTATTTTTCTCCACCATTCTAACAAGATTAACGGCATACATCTATCCAAGGGTTAGCAATATAATCCTTCCTTCCGGCGTTTCTAATTTAGCTCATTTCTTTGGTAGTTTTAACTCGTACTATTTTTCTAGTGCAAGCAAGGTGTTCGATGAAATGCCTAAGTTAGTGATTTTATTTTTTTATATGCAATTTGAGCTGAAATTATGGTATGTTTTGTAGGTTTTAATTAGTATCATCCCCGTCCTTACCGCCGTCGATCACCAGCGTTGTCCCCTAGCCGGCACGGTACCACCTCGGTGAGCCCCTCTTCTTTTTTATAAAAACAATTAGTTTTATGTGATGAACTTGAATATTAATTAATTAAGTTGGTCACTCATATATCCACGATGTTGTGTACTTAATGATTTTTGATATACATATAAAATGCAGATGAGTCGACAATGGATGTACGGTGACCGGTGCCATCCCGAGTTCACTAATGGCATGCATTATTTTCTCAACGTGGCTGAGGCAAACATGCGGTCGAATGGTTTCATGTATTGTCCATGTAGTTCCTGTAAGAATATGAAGGATTACTCTACCTCAAAGACCCTTCACGTCCACCTGCTGGAGAACGGTTTCATGCCCAGCTATAATTGTTGGACCAAGCATGGAGAAAGAGGGGTTATATTGGAAGACAACAAAGAAGAAGAGGATAGTGACAACTATCCCTTATTCACTGAAGACGGTGATAGTAGAATGGGGGAAGACGAAGCTGAAGAAGAGCCCATTTTCGATGAGCCGATTTTTGATGACCCGGATGACGATTTGGGTCGGGCCATTCTTGATGCGAAGATGAACTACGGAAATGAAAAGAAGAGGTTGAAGTTGGAGAAAATGTTAGAGGATCACAACAAACTGTTGTACCCAAATTGCGAAAATGGTCAGAAAAAGCTGGGTACCACGCTGGAATTGTCAGCAGTGGAAGGCGGAGAATGGTACTTCGACAAGGGATTTGAAAAGTTGCTGAAAATAATAAAGAAGATGCTTCCAGGGGAGAACGTGTTGCCCTCTAGCACGTACGAAGCAAAGAAGGTTGTCTGCCCTCTAGGATTAGAGGTGCGAAGATACATGCATGCATCAATGACCGCATCCTCTACCGCTGGGAGTACGAGAATTTGAATGCATGCCCGGTATGTAGTGCATTGAGGTATAAGATCGAAGCGAGATGACCCCGGCGATGTTGAGGGCGAGTCCACCCCCGAGAAGAGGGTTCTCGCGAAGGTGATGTGGTATGCTCCTATAATACCACGGTTGAAACGTTTGTTCCGTAACCAAGATTATGCCAAGTTGTTGCGATGGCACAAAGAGGACCGTAAGAAAGATGTGATGCTCGAGACACCCCGCCGACGGGTCGCAGTGGAGAAAAATCGACAGAGAGTTCAAGTCATTTTCAGATGACGCAAGGAACTTAAGATTTGGTCTAAGTACGTATGGCTTTAATCCTTTCGGGAGCAGAGCTCCAGCCATAGCACCTGGCCAGTGACTCTATGTATCTATAACCTTCCTCCTTGGTTGTGCATGAAGCGGAAGTTCATTATGATGCCAGTGCTCATCCAGGGCCCGAAGCAACCCGGCAACGACATTGATGTGTACCTGAGGCCATTGGTTGAAGAACTTTTAGAGACGAAGGTGTACCTGTGTGGGATGAGCACGAACAAAAGGAATTTAACCTACGAGCGTTGTTATTTGTAACCATCAATGATTGGTCTGCTCTTGGTAACATTTCAGGGCAGTCAAACAAGGAATACAATGCATGCACACACCGTTTAGGTGAGACCGACAAGTAATTATTTGGGAAACAAGAATGTGTACCGGGGCATCGTCGATTTCTTCCAAAACAACATCACGTAAGAAAGAGAGGAAAGCATTTCGGAGGTGAGGCGGATAACCGAACGAAGCCTACCCGCCCTACCGGGGAAGTTATATATGATATGGTCAAGGATTTAAAAGTGATCTTTGGAAAGGGTCCCGGCGGACAATCTGTTCCGCATGATGTTGACGGACACGTACCCATGTGGAAGAAGAAGTCGATATTTTGGGAGCTACCCTACCGGAAATTCTTAGAGGTTCACTCCGCAATCGACGTGATGCACGTGACGAAAAATCTTTGCGTGAACCTCGCTAAACTTCTTGGGCGTGTATGGGAAGACAAAAGATACACCGGATGCACGGCAGGACCAGCAAAGTATCCACGAAGGAAACAACCCGAATCCAGAGAAGTATCAAGGTCCCGCCAGCCTACGCTCTTACCAAAGAGGAGAAGGAGATCTTTTTGAAGTCTTGAGTAGCATCAAGGTCCCGTCCGGCTTCTCGTCGAATATAAAGGGAATAATAAACATGTCGGAGAAAAATTTTCAAAACCTAAAGTCTCATGACTCGCCACGTGATTATGACACAATTACTTCCGGTTGCATTGAGGGGGCTTCGCCGGAAAATGTTCGAGTACCCATTGTGAAGCTATGTGCGTTCCTCAATGCAATTTCTCGAAGGTCATCAATCCACTTACTCTACAAAATTTACGTGAAGGATGTGGTCCAATGTCTAGTCAGCCTTCGAGTTGGTGTTCCCACCATCCTTCTTCAATATTATGACACATCTCCTAGTTCACCCGGTCGAAGAGATTGGCGTTCTCGGTCCCGTATTTCTACACAACATGTTCCCCTTTGAGAGATTCATGGGAGTCTTAAAGAAGTACGTTCATAACCGTGCTAGGCCGAAGGAAGCATCTCCAAGGGCTATGGAATCGAAGGAGGTCATTGAGTTTTGTGTTGACTTTATTCCCGACCTTAAGCCGATCGGTGTTCCCGAATCGCGCTATGAGGGGAGACTCGCGTGGAAAAGGCACGCTAGGAAAGAAATCAGCAACGTGTATGGACGGACATTCTTTCACTCAAGCACACTACACAGTTCTACATAATTCCATCTTGGTGGCTCCGTACAAAGAGGAACACAAGGATATCTTACGCTCTAAATACCCGGAGCAACGTGAAGATTGGATTGATGGAGAACACATGAAGACTTTCAGCGGTTGGTTGCAAACACGTCTCATGAATGTCACCGATGACGAGCAGCTGTACTTGTTGGCCAAGCAACCATCTTCTACTATATCGACTTTTCAAGGGTACGAGATTAATGGGAACACATTTTACACTTACAAGACAAAAAGAGCACCAACCAAAACAGTGGTGTCCGCTTTGATGCAGAAGATGGCAATGGGAACAGGGTCACATATTATGGGTACATAGAGGAGATATGGGAACTTGACTATGGACCTAATTTCAAGGTCCCTTTGTTCCGGTGCAAATGGTTCAACCCGAAAGACGGGTACAGTAGACCCGCAAGTACGGAATGACTACGATGGATTTCAAGAATCTAGGGTACGACACCGAACCATTCGTCCTAGCCGTGAAGTGGCTCAGGTTTTTTATGTGAAGGATATGTCTAGCAAACCGAAAAAAAGAAAAGAAAGGCAAGAGGACACATCATACGATGAGCCAAAGCGGCACATAGTTCTTTCAGAAAAAGAAACATCGTGGAAGTAGAGGACAAGACAGCACATGTCGAAGATTATAATAAGTTTGACGATATTCCACCCTTCAAGGTAAAAATTGACCCAAGCATCATCTTAAACAATGAAGATTGTCCATGGTTGCGTCGCAGTAAGAAGAAAGGGAAACAGACGAAGAAAACTCAGAAGACTAGCTAGCTACATATAGGGATCATAACTTGTGTATCTCAATATGGAAATCACTTTTGTGTAATGATGTTATTGTATGTAATAAGATATTAACAATGGAGATGGTTGGCTTGTTTTACTAGTTAAGTAGCTTTCACGGGCTTGCAGGGAAATTTTTCCGAGGCGGAACTTCCGAATATGCCATATATAGGGCATGTGCACCAAGGGCATATTCGACAAGTTCCGCCACGGGAGATTTCCCAACCCTTTCCCCAACATTGTTAGAGGAGATGGAGTCTTTCACGGGCTTGCAGGGAAATTTTTCCGAGGCGGAACTTCCGAAGATGCCATAGGGCGTGTGCACCAAGGGCATCTTCGACAAGTTCCGCCACGGGAGATGTCCCAACCCTTTCCTCCATCCATGGTGATGAAACTCTCCATCCATGTTGGCTTGTTGAGCTGCTTCCCATGGCGTATCGATGCTCCTTTTATAGGCACGGCACCGCTTCTACTTTGTCTTCTTCTTCCTCCGACAGGGCGTCGTGCGCTACATACTTTATATCATCGAGCAGGGCGTCCTTATCCTGCCGACAGCTTTAGTACCGGTTGCACCCACCAACCGGTACTAAAGGTTACCCACGCGTCCTTATCCCACCGACAGCTTTGTTACATGACAGAAAAACACCTTTAGTACCGGCTGCACCCACCAACCGGTACTAAAGGTTTGCCTCTCGTCTTCCCGCCTATTTTCTTCCCGCGCTTTCCACCGGTTCCCGCCTCTGTCTTCCCGCCATTTTTTCACTATATATATGTAGGCTTGGCCACCATTTACATATCACATCTAGACTCATATCTCGCAAACCTCATCATTCTCTCCCATGGCTTCCATCGTATCTCTAACCCCCGGGAGGCGGAGGCGCTTTGCGCCTCGAACTACCCCTCGCCCACCGGCTACCGCGTCCCGACCGGCCGGTTGCTAAGCGTCGGAGGCGTACCGGTCCCTCCAGTCCCTCTAGGTGTGGCGCGCGAGATGGCCATCACGAACCACTACTACTTCGAGCTCACGCCAGAGCAGCGGAGGAATCCCCAGTGGCATCCCGACTACAACCCAACTTGGGAAAGCTTCTTCATCAATCGGCGTGAGAGGGCGCTTGCCAGGCAGGAGGAGGGTGGCCCGCCTCCTTCGAACTTCAACGAGGCCGGCCGTCGGCTGTGGTGGCGCGGCCGGACTCTCCAGGGCGTCATGAGCTACCGTGGCCCCCGCCTGCGCTACCCTCAATCCCAGCCCACGCGTGCTCTCCCGCCGAGGTTCGACTACCGCGACCTCGATGCCAGCGACGATGATGACGGCGACTACGACGACTACAATGGCGACTACTATAGGGCTAGGCACGAGTATGACTGAATGACTCCAACAGTCAAATATGGCACTGTATCTTAATTTTTAGTTTAGCTATGTACTTTCATTTCGAGTTCAATCGTAATAAAATTTTATTCCCGCATTTTTTCTCCCGTGCGGCGTCGTGGCGGGAAAGTTTCCCGCGCGACGTCGTACGTGGCGGGAAAGTTTCCCGCGCGGACGGCGTCGTGGCGGGAGTAAATAATAGAAATAGAAAATATATAGAAAAGAAATAGAAAAATAATTAGAAAATATATAGAAAAGAAATAGAAAATAAATATAAAAAAGGTTATAGAAAAGAAATAGAAAACAAAACAAACGGAAAAAGAAAAAGAAATAGAAAAGAAATAGAAAAGAAAAGAAATAGAAAATAAAAAGAAAAGAAAAGAAACACAAAAGAAAAGAAAAAGAAACAGAAAAGAAAGAAGAAACAGAAAAGAAAAAATAATTAGAAAAGAAATATAAAAAAGGATATAGAAAAGAAATAGAAAAGAAAACAAACGGAAATAGAAAAAGAAATAGAAAACAAATAGAAAAGAAAAGAAATAGAAAATAAAAAGAAAAGAAAAGAAAAGAAAAAGAAATAGAAAAGAAAAAAGAAACAGAAAAGAAAAAAGAAATAGAAAAGAAACAGCAAAAGAAAAGAAAACAGTAAAAGAAAAAAGAAAACAAAAAAAACCCTTTGGTACCAGTTGGTACCACCAACCGGTACGAAAGGTCTTTCGTACCGATTGGTGGTACCAACCGGTACGAAAGGGTCTTCCCCTGTATTACACTTAGCGGCGCGGCCAAATTTCCCCAAATTCCCCATTTCCTCTCCTCGACGCACAGAGACGACCCCGCCGCGCCGCTCGTCGCCGTCGTCGTCGTCGACGCACAGAGACCCCGCCGCGCCGCTCCTCGCCGTCGCCGTCGCAGCCTCGCCGTTGGCCGCTGATGACCCACAAGTATAGGGGATCGCAACGGTCTTCGAGGGAAGTATTACCCAATTTATTGATTCGACACAAGGGGAGACAAAGAATACTTGAAAGCCTTAACAGCGAAGTTGTCAATTCAGCCGCACTCGGAAACAGACTTGCTCGCAAGAGTTTATCGAGAGTAACAGCTTTATAGTAATAGCAAGTAGTGAAATAGCAGCAGCAGAGTAACAAAGACAGCAGTAGTGATTTTAGTAAACAAGCAGGATTAAAATACCGTAGGCACGGGGACGGATGACGGGCGTTGCATGGATGAGAGAAACTCATGTAACAATCATAGCGGGGCATTTGCGGATAATAATAAAACGGTATCCAAGTACTAATCAATCAATAGGCATGTGTTCCAATTATAGTCGTACGTGCTCGCAATGAGAAACTTGCACAACATCTTTTGTCCTACCAGCACGGTGGCAGCCGGGCCTCAAGGGAAACTACTCGGATATTAAGGTACTCCTTTTAATAGAGTACCGGAGCAAAGCATTAACACTCCGTGAACACATGTGATCCTCACATCACTGCCATTCCCTCCGGTTGTCCCGATTTCTGTCACTTCGGGGCCATTGGTTCCGGACAACGACATGTGTATACAACTTGCAGGTAAGACCATAAACAATGAATATCATGATGAAACAATAACATGTTCAGATCTGAGATCATGGCACTCGGGCCCTAGTGACAAGCATTAAGCATAACAAGTTGCAACAATATCATAAAAGTACCATCTACTGGACACTAGGCACTATGCCCTAACAATCTTATGCTATTACATGACCAATCTCATCCAATCCCTACCATCCCCTTCAGCCTACAGCGGGGGAATTACTCACACATGGATGGGGGAAACATTGCTGGTTGATGGAGAGGCGTTGGCGGTGATGGCGGTGATGATCTCCTCCAATTCCCCGTTCCGGTGGAGTGCCAGAACGGAGACTTCTGGCTCCCGCGACGGAGTTTCGCGATGTGGCGGCGTTCTGGAGGGTTTCTGGCGACTTCGACCTCTCTCCTGGCGTTTTTAGGTCGAGGCGAATAAGTAGTCCGAAGGAGGGCGTCGGAGGCCGGCCGAGGGGGCCACACCACAGGGCCGCGCGGCCCCCCCCGGGCCGCGCCGCCCTATGGTGTGGGGCCCTCGGGCCTCCACTTCAATTGCCCTTCTGGCTCCGTTAGTTTCCGGGAAAATAGGGCCTTCTCGCATAAATTCCGAGGTTTTTCCCGAAAGTTGGATTTCTGCACAAAAACGAGACACCAGAGCAGTTCTGCTGAAAACAGCGTTAGTCCGTGTTAGTTGCATCCAAAATACACAAATTAGAGGCCAAACAATAGCAAAAGTGTTCGGGAAAGTAGATACGTTTTGGACGTATCAGCCGCCGCCCGCTCCTCTCCGCGCGCGCCTCTGCAGGTATGTGTGCGCGCTGCCCCCGTCGCCTCCCTCCCCTTCTCCGCCTCCGTTGCCCGCCGCCGATGTGCCGCCACCGCGCGAGACCGTGGCCGCCGCCGCTGCGCGCCACGCCGCCGTTCCCCTGCTGGAGGCCGTCGCCATCCGCCCCACGCCGCCGCACACCACCGGTGGAGGCTGCACACCAGCTGCTCGACGGAATGCCGTCCTCGAGCGCGATGCACGCACGCACACCACCGGTGGAGGTGGACGAGGTGGCCGACGACGTGGGGGCGCACGGAGAGGAGCGCGTCGGCGTCGGGCGGGGAGGGCTGGATGTAGGTGACCTGCAGCGCCGACGAGCGGTGCTCCCCGGTGACCCGCTCGTCCGTGTGCATCGCCTGCAGCAGCCGCAGCAGCACCCCCTGCGTCACCGTCGCCATCGCGCACCTTCTCGTCGTAGTCGAGGCCGAGGGAGGTGAAGATCTCGGGGAGGCGGTCGACGTCGGGGCGGGCAAGGACGCGGAGCGTGAGGCTGACCATCTCTGCAGGTCCTTGGTGCCGGAGTTGGAGGAGAAGTTGTGCGGGCGCGTGCGGATATCGAAGATGGAGGGCTTCTGGAGCCAGGGGATGAGGAAGTGGGGAGCACGCCCTGGAAGCGGTCGAAGATGACCGCCCGCTGCCCGCCGTCCACCGTGCACAAGGACGTGGAGACGGCCGACGCCGTCACGCCCAAGCCAGCCGCCACCTTCGCGAGCTTGGTCAGGAACGAGACTGCCGCTTGCCCGTGCCGTCATTGCCGTCCGGGGTGCCTTGAGCACCTCGTTGCCGATGGAGGGGAGCACCTCGTTGCCGATGGAGGGGTTTTGATTAACTAAAATTTGGACAAAATTAAAATCTGAATTAATTTGAGTAATATGGCATAATTCATAACTTCAATTCTACAATTCCAAATTCTACAAACTTTATGTCTATTCTCACCGAAAAGTGAGAGGATTTCAAATCTTGCATTCTCATGCATCATTGGCATCATCTCTGAATTATCCAAAATAAAACTTGCAAAGTGAGAGGGTTTCTGGTCCGTTAGGGTTTTTTTGCTTTCTTCATTTCAATTGTTATCCATCTAGCAATCTGTTATATGATCATGAAATGATGAATGAAATACAATTGCTTTCTTAATTTTGTAGTGACATTGAGGTATGGAGGACGGCACCTTCTTCCGAGATGAGGAGGGGGAAGAAGCGGTGCAGAACCCGATGGAGATGACAACGAGTTCCAAGACTTTCTGAATGATTTCGGTGAGGGACTTGAGTCTGAACAAATTAGAAGAGACAACGAAGTGTCCATCACAAACTCCGGGGAGGTGTATATCTATGTATCAATTAGTCTATGTTCATCCCTAGATGCATTCATTTATTTGTATTGCACTTATTAACGAATATTTTTTTCTTTTAGCCTTCTGGATCATCGAGCAAGTCTGTTAGAACAAAACGAGGCCCGACGCGGGTGCTAAAGGGCGAGGGCATGTTAGCCCTCACGGCATTCAAGGCTAATGGTGAACCAGAGCATCCCAAAGAGTTTTGCCGCAAATTTACAAGTCAAGCCGGAGTTGTTGTTAGGGACCATGTACCGATCAGCATTCAAGAGTGGCATAAGCCGAAGAACGCGGAGAGTGGTGCTAGTTATGTCAACGACACGATGAAAAAATTTCTTTGGGACACGCTATCGACAAAGTTCAGCCTACCGGAAGACATGACGGAAGGCCAGAAGAATAAAGTCAAGGAATGGACATTGAAGAAGATGGCCATACAATTCCAGACCTGGAAGAAAAATTTATGGGACAAATATAAGAATGAAGATCCAGTATTCGATGATAATCTAGTGAAGATAAAAGATCACAGGCCCGCATTTAAGGAGTATAAGCAATCGTCTACTTTTGTGTCCCGATCGAAGAAAAATATCGAAAATGCTTCAAAGAAGAAACTTCCGCATCATTTGGGGTCAGGTGGCTACAAGAGTGCCATTCCGAAGTGGACAGCGTTTGAGAATAAACTGATGAATGCAGGAATCACTCCACAAACATGGGACTGGCCCGAACGGTCCAAGTTCTGGTTGTTCGCTCATGGGGCAGGGTTGGACCCAAAGACAGGGTTGACCGTTGCGAAGGGAAAATGGAAGGAAAAAATTGAGGCAATTGTACCGAAGCTTGTAGATGCAATTGAAAAGCTCAGAAAGGGAGAGTACATTCCCGATCGAGAGAATGACGAGCTGACACTCGCTCTGGGGAACCCTGAACACGTTGGACGGGTACGAGCTCGCCCAGGTCTCACCATGAAGGAAGCGTGGCCGGACAGCTCTGACACTTATAGAAGCCGTTCGCGAAAGAAGAAGAAGGACGCCGACACATTAACGGAATTGTTAAATAGGGTGGAGGCTCTTGAGAAAAATCAGAGGGCACCTGATCAGCCGCTGTTTCTACAGGATCCACAAGCCGATGCTGCCCCATCTCAGCGAAGAAGCAGTGTCGGTTCCTCGCATCTTGACGGATGTGGAGGAAGCTACCCCGTGGATTATGTCACGGAGAAGACAGATTGCGAGCTACATATGTTATTCAGGACCGCGTCCGTTAAGGTGGCGGTCGGCTATGTGTACCCAAGTGAAGATGGAGCAATGCACCATCATATGCCCATTCCACCTGGCTGTGTTCGTGTCGGGGTGGATGAAGTTGTTCCGGGTTTTGAAACAGTGGAGCTTGATATTCCAAGAGGTGAAGATGAGAGGACACTGGCCGATGTCAAGCACGGTTTCGCCCTATGGCCTAAGAAGTACGTCGTCCTTTTGCAAAGGCAACCGACTCCTCCACATGAGCATCAAAGGCCCTCGACTCCTCCTCCTAGCAGTCCTCGTGAGCAGCAAAGTCCACACCTACGTGAGAGGGACCCCAGTGTGAGTCCACCACCTCGAGATCCTCCGTGTAAGACCGCGCCCGTTAAGAGGAACGGTATGCCGCCTAGGAAGAAAGCTAGAAAGGAGAAACCGCTGCCGCCTATTGAGAAGTTACCTTGGGAAAAAAACTCCCGAGAAAAACCAGGAAGCCATTCAGGCCGAGGTGAAAAATAAATTTGCACCGAAAGTGCCAGAGATACCTTTCGAGAAGACACTAGATCCGGTTAAAGTTGTGCGTACTGTTGAGAATCTATATGATCCTGTACCATCGCCGCCATCTGACTATAGGCGTTCTATTGAAAGATCGTATGACAAGATGATCGAGGCGACAAAACCCGTTCAATCGGGTATCAGGGAGATAAAAGGGATACACCAAGTCTACCAGCTCGGACAACAACCCGTTCAATCGGTCGCCCCTCTCAAGGTGTTTGATGGGAAGCCCGTTGAAAGTTCTCGACAAGGCACAACCGATTACGCCTTCGCTGAACGAGCATATCAATTTGTTCAAGGGAAAGATTTGGTCCAGAATCTCAGGAAGCTACCAACATGTATGCGTAACTTGCATTCGTGGTACCTTAATGCCTCAAAGGAAGGGATCGAGACTATCATGGTGCGAGTTAGGGAAGAGCACTACTTCCAGGAATACTGTGTGAACGTTGACTTCAACGAGCTTTTCCAGGTATACAATCTCCGGATCCTCGACAAATCTATCATCAATTCCTATTGTCTGTAAGTGATTTATTTAATTTGAGAAGTCTTTAGCTCATCTCGTTCATTGTCTGCAGATTATAATCCTTTGTGCGCTATATTATGCAGATCGAAGATGCTCGAATGCAAAAGGGACGAAATCATGGACATTGGGTTCATTGACCCACACACAATGCATGTTAAAACCATAGAAGATCCCGTCTATAACAAGGATACACCGGATATTTTGCTAAGGTTTTTGAAGCGACAACGTGACAAAAGGCTAATAATTTGGCCTTACAACTTCGAGTGAGTCTTACTGTCTTATAACACATTATATTTTGCTCACCGTATGTCAAAATTTTAACTAATGACTTATATATATGACACTACATATTTAAACGTGCGTAGGTTTCACTTTATTGTTCTTGTCATCAATATGCAAATTGGAGAAGTTGAAGTCTTTGACTCACTAAGCAAAAAATCGGAACTATACTTGTCTTGTTATTTAATGCTCAAAAGGTAATTTTAATTCTTATCGGTTTGTTTCGTTAATTTCCTGCTATGAACTAATTGATAACTCTTTGATACGTCCAATTTGCATCACTATTTTATATCATAATTTGCTGTTATTCATTGATATATTTCATATTGGGGCACAATACTTATGTTATTTCATCTATTTTGCATGTTTCGTGATTATTTAGAGATCGCGCACCGGAGCCAGGATTCTGCTGGAAAAAGCACCGTCAGGATGCAATATTTCGGAAGATCAACTGTGGAAGGAAATTTCACCAAAAATCCTATTTTTCCAGATGACGGAGAAGGCCAGAAGGGGGAGCTGAGAGGACCCAAGGTGGGGCCAGACCACGGCCGGCGCGGCCCATGGCTCCGGTCGCGCCACCTTGTGGTGTGGGGGCCCCACAGCCCCTTTCGCCTCCTTTTCTTCGCGAAACCCTTCGTCCCGAAAACCTAAGCTCCGGAGGGTACGTCGCGAAGAGCCACAGCCCGCCTCGCGGGGCGGAGAACACCAGAGAGAAAAGAGCTCTCCGGCGGGCAGGAATCCGCCGGGGAAATTCCCTCCCGGAGGGGGAAATCGACGCCATCGTCACCGCCATCGAGCTGGACATAATCTCGATCACCATCATCATCATCTTCATCATCATCACCGCCATCTCCACCGCTGCACCTCGTCACCGCTGTAACAATTTGGGTTTGATCTTGTTTGTTTGATAGGGGAAACTCTCCCGGTGTTGATTTCTACTTGTTATTGATGCTATTGAGTGAAACCGTTGAACCAAGGTTTATGTTCAGATTGTTATTCATTATCATATCACCTCTGATCATGTTCCATATGATGTCTCTTGATTAGTTCATTTAGTTCTTGAGGACATGGGTGAAGTCTAAATGTTAGTAGTGAATTATGGTTGAGTAATATTCAATGTTATGATATTTAAGTTGTGGTGTCATTCTTCTAGTGGTGTCGTGTGAACGTCGACTACACGATACTTCACCATTTATGGGCCTAGGGGAATGCATCTTGTACTCGTTTGCCAGAAACCTAAGCCCCCGTTGGTATATCGATGCAGGAGGGATCGCAGGATCTCAGAGTTTAAGGCTGTGGTTAGATTTATCTTAATTACTTTCTTGTAGTTGCGGATGCTTGCAAGGGGTATAATCACAAGTATGTATTAGTCCTAGGAGGGGCGGTACATTAGCATAGGTTCACCCACACAACACTTATCAAAACAATGAAGATTAATCAGCTGTATGTAGCGAAAGCACTAGACTAAGATCCCGTGTGTCCTCAAGAACGTTTGGTCATTATAAGTAAACAAACCGGCTTGTCCTTTGTGCTAAAAAGGATTGGGCCACTCTCTACAATTATTTCTCTCGCACTTTACTTACTTGTACTTTATTCATCTGTTACATCAAAATCTCCTGAATACTTGTCTGTGAGCATTTACAGTGAATCCTTCATCGAAACTGCTTGTCAACACCCTCTGCTCCTCGTTGGGTTCGACACTCTTATTTATCGAAAGTACTACGATACACCCCCTATACTTGTGGGTCATCAAGACTATTTTCTGGCGCCGTTGCCGGGGAGTGAAGCGCTATTGGTAAGTGGAATTGGTAAGGAAAACCTTTACTGTTTGTGCTGATTTTATTTCCGCCTGCTGCTATAAGTCATTATGGAGAGATCTTCTCTTCAATTTCTATTTGGGTAATCTACTACTACCTGCAACGGTAGTGGATGAGGCGCCAGTGAGGAAGTAATACCATATAAAATGCCTATGAAAATTATTGAACGTGTTATGGATAACCGCTATGAAGGGGATGGAACCGTCCATCCCGGTGATCATTTACTCGTTTTTGCATGAATTATGCGGGTTATTCAAATGTGCAGGTATTGCTATGAATGAAGTTAGAAAGAAACTATTCTCTATATCGCTGTCCGGTAAAGCGGCGCATTGGTATAAATTGCTCGAAGAATGGTGATTCTCTTGATTGGGAGGACATTGTGCCTTTATTTTATTCCAAATTTTATCCTCCAAGTGAAATTCACAAAGATCGGAACCGCATATATAATTTCTGGCCTCATGATGGAGAAAGTATTGCCCAAGCTTGGGGGAGATTGAAGTCTTTAATGCTCAAATGCCCCATTCATGAGCTTCCTGGTAATGTTATTATTGATAATTTCTATGCAAGACTTTCTTTCAAGACAAGACCTTGCTGGATACTTCTTGTTCTGGATCATTTACACGCAACAAAGAAGAGTTTAAAAGGGACCTTCTTGATCGGATCCAAGAAAATACTGAAGGTTGGGAGAACGACAAGGATAGAGAATCAGGTATAATTTATGATTATAAATGCATTGAAGCTTTTATGGATACTGATAAATTTCGTAATATGAGTGCTACATATGGTCTTGATTCTCAAGTTGCCGCAAATCTTTATAAAGCTTTTGCCTCTCATTATGAATTGCCTAAGAAGAATTTTGACAAGTATCATGAACCGTATAAAGATAAAATTGATTCATCTATTAATATGTGTGTTGTAGTTGAAGCTAGCTGATCGTGTTATTCCTGAAGCTTATATTGAAAAAACTCCTTTTCCTGCTAAAATGAAGGGGTACTCTGTTATAAATAGTGCGGTTCATAAAAGTGAAAAGAAACCTATAGAACCTGAAGAACAAATAAAAGTTGAACTTGCTGTTGCAATAGTTAAAGATCTTGTGACTGAAAATGTAGAGGATGGTCATATTATTTTCTGTGAAGATCCTTCTAATATTGTTTCACATCCTAATAAACCCAAACAAGTTAGTGTTCCTATGCTATCTCGTTAGAATTGGTGATCATTGCTATTATGGTTTATGTGATATTGGTGCAAGTGTTAGTGCTATACCTTATGAGCTTTACACGGAGATTATGCACGAAATTGATTCTTGTGAACTTGAAGATATTGATGTGGTTATTCAGCTGGCTAATAGAGAAACTATTTCTCCAATTGATATTGTTCGAGATGTGGAAGTTCTATGTGGTAAGATTAAATATCCTGCTGACTTTTTGCTACTTGGTTCTGCTGCTAGTGATTATTGTCCTATCATTTTTGGTAGACCTTTTCTAAATACTTGTGGAGCTATTATAGATTGCAAGAAATAGAAAATTTTGACTAAATTTGCTGGTGAATCTTATGAGTTTAACTTTCTAAATTTACCAAAACTCCTTATAAAGCTGATTTGCCTAGTGATGATTTTAAGATGGAGCAGTGTGCATCCATTGTTCTTGTTCCTAATAATCCTTTGCAGCAACATTTGGAGAATAGCGAGAGTGAAGTTTTTAGGAAAGAAAGAGATGAGCTTGAGGAGATTTTTCTTCGCCAACCTATTCTCAAGCATGATTTACCGGTGGAAGATTTGGGTACAACACCGCCACCAAAGGAAGATCCTGTTTTTGATTTAAAGCCTTTGCCTCGATAATCTTAAATATGCTCATATTGATGATAAGAAAATATATCCTGTTATTATTAGTTCTAAGCTTACGAGTTTGAAGAAGAAAGATTATTGCAAATATTGAAGAAACACCGAGGTGCTATTGGCTATACTCTTGATGACTTGAAGGGGATTTCTCCCTCTATTTGCCAACACGCCATTAATATGGAAGATGATGCGAAGCTAGTTGTTGAACCTCAGCGTCGTCTAATTCCTAAGATGAAGGATGTGGTAAGAAATGAGGTATTACGACTTCTTGAAGCTGGTATTATATATCCTATTGCTGATAGTAGATGGGTTAGTCCTGTGCATTGCGTTCCTAAGAAAGGAGGAATGAATGTTGTGCCTAATGATAATGATGAGCTCATCCCTCAAAGAGTAGTTGTAGGGTATAGAATGTGCATTGATTATCGAAAAGTTAATAAGGTTACTAAAAAAGATCATTACCCTTTGCCTTTTATTGATCAAATGTTAGAAAGGTTATCTAAAAATACTCATTTTTGCTTTCTTGATGGTTATTCTGGGTTTTCGCAAATTGCTGTTAAAACTAAAGATCAAGAGAAAACTACTTTTACTTGTCCCTATGGAACTCATGCTTATAGGCGTATGCCTTTTGGTTTATGTAATGCTCCTGCTACTTTTCAAAGATGCATGTCTGCTATTTTTCATGGTTTTTGTGAGAGTATTGTGGAAGTATTCATGGATGATTTTTCCGTCTATGGGAATTCTTTTGATAGTTGCTTGCGAAACCTTGATAAAGTTTTGCGAGAGATGTGAAGAAACTAACCTTGTTCTTAATTGGGAGAAATGCCACTTTATGGTTAATGAAGGAATTGTATTGGGACATAAAATTTCTGAGAGAGGTATTGAAGTTGATAGAGCTAAAGTTGAAGCCATTGAGAAGATGCCCTATCCGAGGGATGTTAAAGGTATTCGTAGTGTTCTTGGTCATGCTTGGGTTTTATAGGAGATTTATTAAAGATTTCTCCAAGATTTCAAAGCCTCTTACTAATCTTCTTCAAAAAGATGTACCTTTTGTTTTTGATGATGATTGTAAGGAAGCTTTTGAAACTCTAAAGAAAGCCTTAACAATCTGCTCCCGTAGTTGAACCTCTCGATTGGAATTCGCCTTTTGAGATTATGTGTGATGCTAGTGATTTTGTCTGTAGGCGCTTGTTCTTGGACAGCGAGTAGATAAAAAATTAAATGTTATTCATTATGCTAGTAAAACTCTTGATGCTGCTCAAAGAAATTATGCTACAACTGAAAAAGAATTATTAGCTGTAGTCTTTGCTTGTGACAAATTTAGATCTTATATTATTGATTCAAAAGTTACGATGCATACTGATCATGCTGCAATTAGATACCTTATGACAAAGAAAGATGCTAAGCCAAGGCTTATCAGATGGGTACTTCTTTTGCAAGAATTTGATTTACATATTGTAGATAGGAAAGGTGCCGATAATCTCGTTGCCGATAATTTGTCTAGATTGGAAAATATTGCTTATGATCCTGTTCCCGTTAATGATAGTTTTCCAAATGAACAATTGGCTGTAATAAAGGTGAGCTCGCGAGACGAGTCCTTGGTATGCTTGATTATGCTAACTTTATTGTTTCCAAGTACTTGCCTCCAACCTTTTCAGACTCAGCAGAGGAGGAAATTCTTTTATGACTTGAGGCATTATTTCTGGGATGACCCACACTTATATAAAGAAGGAGTGGATGGTATTCGCGAAGGTGTGTTCCCGAATATGAACAACAAGAGATATTGAGTAAATGTCATGGTAGTGCTTATGGAGGACATCACGCTGGAGATAGAACCGCGCAAAAGGTTCTACAATCAGGTTTTTATTGGCCAACTCTCTTCAAAGATGCAAGGAAGTTTATTCTATCTTGTGATGAATGTCAAAGGGTTGGTAATATCTCCAGACGCAATGAAATGCCTATGAATTATACTCTTGTTATTGAACCGTTTGATTGTTGGGGATTTGACTTCATGGGACCTTTTCCCTCTTCGGAAGGTAACACTCATATACTTGTTGCTGTTGATTATGTTACTAAATGGGTGGAAGCCATGCCTACAAAAAGTGCTGATGGTGAAACTTCTTTAAAAATGCTTTTAGATATTATTTTTCCTAGATTTGGAGTTCCTAGATATATTATGACTGATGGAGGTTCTCATTTTATTCATGGAGGTTTTAGAAAAACTCTTGCTAGGTATGGTATTAATCATAGAATTGCTTCCGCTTATCACCCTCAAACTAGTGGTCAAGTAGAATTATCGAATAGAGAGATTAAATCTATTTTGGGAAAGACCGTTAATAAATCTAGAAAGAATTGGGCTAGTAAATTGAAGGACGCACTATGGGCTTATAGAACTGCTTATAAAAACCCCATGGGAATGTCACCTTATAAAATGGTTTACGGAAAAGCTTGTCATTTACCTTTAGAACTAGAACACAAAGCTTATTGGGCTGTTAGAGAATTAAATAAAGATCCTAAACTTGTCGGTAATAAGAGGTTGCTACAATTAAGTTCTCTAGATGAATGGAGAAGTGAAGCTTATGAAAATGCTAAACTCTTTAAAGAGAAAGTTAAGAAATGGCATGATAGAAGGATCATCAAAAGAGAGTTTAATATTGGGGATAAAGTCCTATTGTATCGGTCTCGTCTCGGACTCTTTGCAGGGAAATTACTCTCGAAATGGGAAGGACCATATGTTGTTGAGGAGGTGTATCGTTCAGGAGCAATTAAAATTAGCTCTCTCCAAGGCAATGCTACGCAAGTGGTGAATGGACAAAGACTCAAGCACTATATCTCAGGTGATTCTCATAATGTTGATGTTGATATTATTCAAGTGGAAACACCGGAGGCTTTCATCAAAGGACAAATTGACAGTCCGCCAGAACTCGACTTTGAATAGGTAACAAGATCGGTAATGAAAAGTTCGCAATTTACTTTCCGAACAATATTTTTGTTGTTTTTGGAAAATATGAAAAATTACGAGATCGAAACGGAGTGGAGGAGACGCACGAGGGCGTGCCCCCATAGGCCGGCGCGGGCTCCCAGCTCGGCCGCGCCGACCTATGAGGACACCGCCTCGTCGCCCCTTTCCGACTCGGTTCGACCTGGTACTTTCCGTTTGTTCTGAAAATTTTTATTATATAATCCCCCGGACCCCTGGAGGTCCGTATATCGTTTTCTCGACGTGTTTTGTTTCGAGCTGTTTCTGCCAGGATCTATTTTCAATCTAGGAGCGCCATGGCCTCCGACAACAAGGGCAAAGGGCCTTCGAAGGAAGAAGTGAAAAGGGTGTCGTCAAAACAAGAGCAACAAGCTGTTGGGAGTAAGCAAGTCTTGGTGGGATCTGTTGATACTCGACGTTCTTTCTCTCATAACTTGCAGGGACCCTTACCACCTGCTCTTGGCCTCGACTCTTTCCCGGGTCTGGAAGAAGCTCTACGGACTACCGATGAGTTTTGTGGTCAATACCGGGCTCTAAGAAGAGAAGTGGAGATACTCAGGGAGGAGAATTACCGACTCCGTAGAATGCTGGGATATTACTTGATGCCTGTCACAGGGTCGCCATCACCGACTTCAGATAACAATGAATCTCTTCGAGACTTAGTGCAGATTTGCCAAGCCGAGAAGCTGAAGCTGAAGGAGATCTGTAAGAAGCGCATGGGGAATTCATCACCACCATCGCCAAAGGAGTAACTCATCATCGGTATTGGCATCCCCTTGGTTTGTTCCAAGCTTGGGGGAGTGACGCGGTATCACATCATCACTACCTTTTACTTTTTACTATCAAGTAGTGTCATATCATGAGTAGGGAAGTTATCGTATAAGATGGGTTGCGGTGTGGAAGTATCTCTCCTTTAGTTTGTCTATGTATCCCTTGGTGTGAGTTATCGTTATGGAATATTAATGAGAAGTCTTATCATTTACATATTGCACACCTTATTTTAGTTTGCAATTTCTACTATATGATTGATCTTGATTTTAGTATTGGTACCACTTTGGGAGCATTGAGTAAATCTATTTGGTTTTGGCAAACTTAGCAATGGTCAATAGCAACAACACTTTGAGTTTAAGAAGAATAGAGGAAATACATGTAGAAGATGTTATTATCTTTCTTATCAGTTCTTAGCTTAGTATTCTAAAGTTAAAATTGTTTGTGCTTACAAGAAAGATGCATGATTATGTCTATCACATGTATATTTGTTTGTTTCCCTCAACTCCTATGCTTGCTATTTAACCTTGCTAGCCAAAGACCTGTACTGAGAGGGAATACTTCTCGTGCATCCAAACCTCGAACCCAAACCTATGCCATTTGTGTCCACCATATCTACCTACTGCATGGTATTTTCTGCCACTCCAAGTAAATACTTCATGTGCTACCTTTAAACAATTCAAAATTTATTACTTCTTATTTGTGTCAATGTTTTATAGCTCATGAGGAAGTATGTGGTGTTTTATCTTTCAGTCTTGTTAGGCAGCCTCCACTAATGGACTAGTGGCTTCATCCACTTATCCTATAATTTTGCAATAAGAGCTGGCAACGGGGTTCCCAGCCCCAATTAATCAACTTTCATTAATAATTCTCTTCACATGTTTTGCCGTGATTCATCAGTAAGCAACTTAATTTTGCAATAGACACTCCTCCATGGTATGAGATTGTTGGAAGGCACCCGAGGATTCGGTTAGCCATGGCTTGTGTAAGCAAAGGTTGGGGGGGTGTCATCCTTAAATAAACTAAAGTACATGTGTAAACAAAAGAGAAGAGGGATGATCTACCTTGCTTGGTAGAGATAACGTCCTTCATGGGAGCCGCTCTTTGGAGGTCCGTTTGGCAAGGGGGTTAGAGTACCGCTGCCGATCGTTGACAACGACAAACACCTCTCAAAACTTTACTTTTATTCTCTTTATATGATTTCAAAACTGAAAAGCTCTAGCACATGATTTAATCCCTGCTTCCTCTTGCGAAGGGCCTGTCTTTTACTTTATGTTGAGTCAGTAAACCTATTTCCCTCCATCTCAAGCAAGCATTTGAGTTGTTGTGATCAAACTATTACATTGTGATTTGCTTCATCATGTCTTTACTCTTCCTTGTTTAGTACAAGTTTTACCTGAATGAATATAGCTTTGAAGGTCATCAATGATTAATATGATTGAGTATGCAAGTTTACCATAAGCTTTAATATGAGAGCGTCGCTCAATAGATAAGTATAATCTGTTAAATGTTCTCTGACCAAGAACAAAGTTTGCCATCACCAATTATGATTTCTTATGCACCTTTATTTGTGGTTACCTTATACTTGTTTCAAGTTGAGTTATATGAGGAAGTTGTTTACTATAATGTCTTGTGTGAATGAATATGATGCTTCTTGTCCGTATTTTATTTATCGACTCTTCACTCCATAAACATGTGGTCCTGTTTATCGAGCTCAGTTTCGCTTGGGGACAAGCGAAGTCTAAGCTTGGGGGGAGTTGATACGTCCAATTTGCATCACTATTTTATATCATAATTTGCTGTTATTCATTGATATATTTCATATTGGGGCACAATACTTATGTTATTTCATCTATTTTGCATGTTTCATGATTATTTGGAGATCGCGCACCGGAGCCAGGATTCTGCTGGAAAAAGCACCGTCAGGATGCAATATTTCGGAAGATCAACTGTGGAAGGAAATTACACCAAAAATCCTATTTTTCCGGATGACGGAGAAGGCCGGAAGGGGAGCCGAGAGGACCCAAGGTGGGGCCGGACCACGGGCCGGCGCGGCCCATGGCTCCGGCCGCGCCACCTTGTGGTGTGGGGGCCCCACAGCCCCTTTCGCCTCCTTTTCTTCGCGAAACCCTTCGTCCCGAAAACCTAAGCTCCGGAGGGTACGTCGCGAAGAGCCACAGCCCGCCTGCGGGGCTGAGAACACCGAGAGAGAAAGAGCTCTCCGGCGGGCACGAATCCGCCGGGGAAATTCCCTCCCGGAGGGGGAAATCGACGCCATCGTCACCGCCATCGAGCTGGACATCATCTCCATCACCATCATCATCATCTTCATCATCATCACCGCCATCTCCACCGCTGCACCTCGTCACCGCTTGTAACAATTTGGGTTTGATCTTGTTTGTTTGATAGGGGAAACTCTCCCGGTGTTGATTTCTACTTGTTATTGATGCTATTGAGTGAAACCGTTGAACCAAGGTTTATGTTCAGATTGTTATTCATTATCATATCACCTCTCATCATGTTCCATATGATGTCTCGTGAGTAGTTCATTTAGTTCTTGAGGACATGGGTGAAGTCTAAATGTTAGTAGTGAATTATGGTTGAGTAATATTCAATGTTATGATATTTAAGTTGTGGTGTCATTCTTCTAGTGGTGTCGTGTGAACGTCGACTACACGATACTTCACCATTTATGGGCCTAGGGGAATGCATCTTGTACTCGTTTGCCAATTGCGGGGTTGCCGGAGTGACGAAACCTAAGCCCCCGTTGGTATATCGATGCGGGAGGGATCGCAGGATCTCGAGTTTAAGGCTGTGGTTAGATTTATCTTAATTACTTTCTTGTAGTTGCGGATGCTTGCAAGGGGTATAATCACAAGTATGTATTAGTCCTAGGAGGGCGGTACATTAGCATAGGTTCACCCACACAACACTTATCAAAACAATGAAGATTAATCAGCTGTATGTAGCGAAAGTACTAGACTAAGATCTCGTGTGTCCTCAAGAACGTTTGGTCATTATAAGTAAACAAACCGGCTTGTCCTTTGTGCTAAAAAGGATTGGGCCACTCGCTGCAATTATTTCTCTCGCACTTTACTTACTTGTACTTTATTCATCTGTTACATCAAAATCCCCCGAATACTTGTCACGTGAGCATTTACGGTGAATCCTTCATCGAAACTGCTTGTCAACACCTTCTGCTCCTCGTTGGGTTCGACACTCTTATTTATCGAAAGTACTACGATACACCCCCTATACTTGTAGGTCATCACTCTTTTATGCATTTTCTTTTGTCGGGCAGCGTGTGGGAAACTTTCATCAAGGAAGATAAGTCCCATGAATGGCCACCGAAGCTGCGATGGAAGGCGAAAGTAAGTAGTACTACCTAGGTCCACACACCTTTAATTATCATACTTGACTATTGTTTGATTGAATTATATTCTTGTAAAGAAATGCCCGCAACAACCACAAGGGACTGATCTCTCGTGGATTCTACGTTTGCGAGTACATCCACAGAATTGTCGGCGAGAGAATGAATAATGAAATAAATAAAGATGTACGAAAACAATATTCACAAATTTGTTTTCTTATCATAAGTTGTGCTGAGTTTCGAGTAATAGTTGTTTCATTGTGGTTTGAATATATATATATATATATATATATATATATATATATATATATATATATATATATATATATATATATATATATATGGAAGCTAAAATGGGGCACCATGGTGCCCATGCTCCATACTTGCCCACCACCAGATTTCATTTAGATACGTGTTGTTCTAGCGGTACTAAAAGCTAATGGGTCTACCCGTTAGCATGTATTGATTAGGAAACATTGGATGGATTGCAAATTAATGAAAATGGAAACTGATCGCCGGTTTGTCTATGCCAGATTTTTTTGCTTCCATTCCATGCATGTAGGGTGTAACGCCACGAATTTAAGGCACCATAGTTGTTGCCTCATAGAATGCTTTATTTTAAGGTATGTCATGTACGATGGGCCAACATGCTTTTGTAATTAATTTTGCTAGTTAGTGCCAATTATAAATAAGAGGGTTAATGTTGGGTATGTATCTACGTAGAATTGTTTTTGTATTGTACCTCGTATGTATATAACTAGAAATTCTTGGGCATGTACATACCTAGAAAATACGTGGTATATACCTGGTATGTACATAACTAGAAAATTCATTGGTATGTATATACCTATACAATCTTGGGTATCGTACCTGGTATGTATATACCTAGAAATATCTGATTATCTACATACAAAGAAATTCTTGGTATCATACGGGTATGCATATACCTACAAATATCCGATGGTGTAGATACCCTATGTACCTGTAAATACCTCAGGTATATACCTAGATACCTGTAAATACCTCAGGTGTATACCTGTAAATACCTCACGTACATACCTAAGAAAATCATGGGTACCGTACTCGGTATGTACATACCTAGAAAATACGTTGTATATACCTGGTATGTACATAACTAGAAATTCATGGGTATGTATATACCTATAAAATCTTGGGTATCGTACCTGGTATGTATATACCTAGAAATATCTGATTGTGTACATACCAAAGAAATTCTGGGTATACTACAGGTATGTATATACCTACAAATATCTGATGGTGTAGATACCCTATATACCTGTAAATACCTCAGGTATATACTTTCTTGAAAATGTAACAATATGTATTTAATTTGTTGAGTATGAACCATGTATCTTAATAGTGTACATACCCTGTATAACCTCTATACCTATAAATACCTTAGGTATATACGTCCCCAAATTTTTTAATGAGGGCATCTCTAAACAACCCCTATCCCGTGCATCTCCTAATTTTACAGTATTGGGCCAAAACGAGTGCCCGAACACACTCCCCATTCCGAGCCGCATTGACATTGCGATGAAGTTAATTTTACGCATCCATTTTTCCTTTCCGTCCCATCGCGCCGCCGCACCTCAATGTCAATTCCCAGTGACTCCGACCAGAAAAATCAAATCGCCACCGCCACGAGCCTCCTCTCCGCCTCCTCTACCTCCTCCGCAGATGGTGCCGCCCAATTTTGCATGTCGAGTTTGCGCTCTTCCACCACGCGGTGACGGCTCCGCGTCAGCGAGGCAGGGCCCGGAGACGAAGGCCGACTGCACGACGCGCATCTCCGATCAAGTGTGCCGCTGCAGCGCACTCTCCTGCCGCAAACCGCGCTCCGGAGTAGTTCGGCCTCTTGCCGCATGACGACAAGGCAGGGTCGTCCATGGCGGCGATGCAGGCTGTTTCTCTTCCTCTGCACGGGCCTGCGACGCTCCTACCAATCGAGTAGGACTCCGACACCAACAATGAGGAGTGAAGCTCCACCGACGGTCGCCGCCCCAAATCCCGGTGATGCTAATATAACTCCAGGGCTAGCTTACCTAGTTTTAGGAACTTTAATTCCTATTTTGCAACATCTTGTAATATCAACTTCAGCGAACTGGTTTGAATTTGTAGCGCTAAAATCAACAAATGGTGTTTGCGGTTTTTTGGATGGAGCTCTCTTCGGGCGATTTTGTTTTTCATGCAAAACTAGCAGTTGCAGTTAACCCCATCCGCGCGATGCGGTTCGGCCAGATGGGGTATCTGCTATAGATGCTCTGAATATGCATGTACGTTTGTACAGTATGGACTGTGTATCTAGATTGTGTAGATACCATGTACCCGGATTAGGTACGTCTTGATTCCGTACATCTCATGTTTCCCCATAAATACTCGGGTATGTACATACCTACAAAATACGTGGTATATACCTGGTATGTATATACCTAAATATCTAATCACGTACATACCTAAGAAAATCATTGGTATCATCCTGGGTATGTATATACCTAGAAATATCTTCAAACACAAACTAGAAATAATTTGTGGGTGTCATACCTGGTATGTATATACCTAGAAATATCTAATCATGTGCATACCTAAGAAAATCATGGGTATCGTCCTGGGTATGTATATACTTAGAAATATCTTCAAACGCAGACTAGAAATAATCTTCGGTGCAATGGTGTTTGCGTGAGCTTGGTGGAGATTGTATCAATTTTTGGTCAATGAAAAAGACAAGCTTTTGCCTTGTTTCAAAACAAAGTTGACGTCTAGTATATACCCATATACTAGAAATAATTTGTGGGTATATACCCTGCGCTGCTACTTAAGTAGCTGCTAACCAAGATGGATCACATGCATGTGGTTGGATCCACTGATTCTAGATCTCATGTAAATATGTGAGTAAGTTTGAAGAAAAAACAAGCAAAATTTCCCTGGTTAATTGTCGATCATCTCCTATTACATCACAATCTACATGTGACTGATATTAGTATTTGGTACGACAGATTGCAAGTCTCCAACTAGAATCAGAGAGAAAAAGGGATTTTAAAAATAGATGTATACATGCTCTTCACTCGCATGATGGCGCCCTGGAGCTATCAGAACCTTCGATGTCAACCACCGCAGAAGTGACGTAGATAAGTGGTAAATATATACTTTATAGCTCCATCACTGCAAAAATCATTGACCTTGTAGAGATCTATCACAAAAGAACCACACAAAAATCAACTTGAGATGAATAAGAATTATGATAACAATCTTGATTAATAAGAATTTTCGTAAATAGAAAACTTGATTAGAAAGAAGGATCAAACACAAAAGCAAATATGAGTAGACAAATTACCAACTGTGTTGAACTAATCTCACGATCTTATGCGCGCGTGTGAAAAACAGATGCCTTGTTGTAACCAATCAAACTAATCTGAACTGGCAAAAACATCTCTAGGATCTGTACGAGAAGTTTGGTCGATTACAACACAAATTGCAAGCTTCAGTTTCAAAAGAAAAGATGCACGGATCAATTCATGCATACCTCGTTCAGCTTGTAGGGAGAAAACCATCTAGGACGTTGGCCGGCCGGCCGGCCGCGACGTATTGCAATTCCGGCGTATGTCTTCATATGGACCTTATGCATGCATGGTAAATGGAGCCATGGAAGACTGAATAAGAGGAGGTCGGCCTGCTGGTTTGATAAGGAAACCACCATATTTTTGTTCGCGTTGCCATGTATGAAATGGCCTGTGTCCAAAATAATTAGGAAACAAATCAAGTATTGTTTGGTGTTGCCTCAAATGAAATATTATAACGGGTCTGACCCGAATTCTTTGGAAAAAATACCCGAGTTCTTGTGTGTGACTGCTAAGTGATCCAATGGCTACTGATCATGGTGCCCAGACTCCTAGGTGCCCCTATTATTTTACCTATATATATATATATATATATATATATATATATATATATATATATATATATATATATACACACACATAGCTCATGTATTCATTTGTATCTTATTCTTTTATAGTTGTCAAGAAAGCGGAACAAGCTCTCAATCGATGACCGCTTCATAGCAATAGGCGAGGAATTGGCGGGATTCTTCCTTCGGGACGTCATACCACCATTCGCAGAGTTCCACTATGAATGAAGATGTACATGTTACATATATAGTTGACTCGAAGAGTACCACTATGCTACATGTAATAGACATATATAGAGTACGCCTCGGAGAGTACCACTATGCATGAAGATCGATCTTCATGCATAGTGCTTCTTAATTTGCGATCTTATGCAATTACATGTGTGTTATATTGTATGCACCAACTTGCTATGCATCATCTTGATCTTCATGTACTACCTAAACCCAAACGCGTTTCTGGTGCATCGACGCGATATGAAACAAACCGATATCCCTAAACCCCTCCAAAAACCCTAAAACTTCAATTCTCTGCCGCGGCAGAGATTCGGGCAAATTCCCTGCCGCGGGTGGGAACCTTTGGTACCGGTTGGTAAGCTCCTTGGCCCTGAGCTCTCCTGGTGGCCCACGTGGAGGCCCCTTTTACACCGGTTCGTAAGCAACCGGTACGAAAGGGGGGGGGGGGGCTTTAGTGCCGGATAATTTATACCGGTTGCTCAACCGGTACGAATGCCCCTCTGGAACCGGTATTGATGAGAGGTTTTCTACTAGTGTACACCAAGAAATGAATAATAAAGATAACATGCATGCATCATATCCATGTTAATGTCTTGAAAATAAGAAATGCATGTTTGTGCATGGAAATAAAATTCTAAGAGGATTAATGTTTTGGATCGGATAGAGTAAGTTGGTAGTTAAAATTCTAAGAGTATTGTAAGCTACATCATGCAGGGTTGTGCAGCTGTGATAATAATTAGTTAATCAGCAGGACTAGTCTAATTAATAAAATAAATACGGTTAGCCAGTTGTAATGATGATTAATTGGCTATACCATGGAAAAAGCAAACATTGCTATGAAGAGGCCAAGCCTAAAATAGGAAAGTTCAGTTGATCTAAGTTGATCCCTAATTCCATGACCTGCACTAAACTGCATCATGCAAGCACGGAATCTAGTAACATGCATGAGATCCCATCATGCATGTAGCATAGTAGCAACCCTCTCACATTTCTCACCCTTGAATGTCTACAAAGACTTTAAAAAAGCTGTACTAATCCAAACATCTTGTAATGATGAAGGGATAAGATGGATTGCTTACTACAAATCCAGACGCTTGTAAGACTAACCACAATAGAAGTATCATAGGTAGTATCATGCATTTCATGCATGCAAAATGCTGATGTGGCAGTGCAATTAAGGATGAGAGAGAGGGTACTAGTATCATAGGTAGATACTGTATCATAGCACATACTACTAGAAAAATTAATGTCAAGTAAATCTTGTACATATATTTGCATTGAGATTCTACAAAACAATTAATATATGAAAACTATGATACTAGTATATGATATCATGCATTGTGGAGATAGTAACCTATAGTAGTATTATACGTATGATACTTCTATATGATACTATGCATTGTGACTAGTCTAAAGATCGACTGAAAGGATTCTCTGCAAGAGTTCTTAATTGCACTTAGACACTTTGATGACAGGGTTAGGAGCAATAATTAGTAGCCTTTTCTGAGTCTAGCTTGCTTGCTAAATTATATAAACTTGTGTGCCTAATCTTATCTGAGAACAGGCAAAGCTCAGATTTTCATTCATAACCAGAAGTCCAGAAGACCAGAACCAGGGTTACAAGTTATGTCTATAATTCCTTAGAGGTGATGAGCTTCAACGAAAATCTTGAGATCTATCTGCCTAACCAGCGTGTGTACGTAGAACTACTTGACTTCAACATACACTTTGCCTGCCAAAGTACTACTTATCAGTTGCAACTTGCAAGTAGTTGGGTTAATGGCTGAAATAAAGTTACTTTAGTTGCATGACAGCAAATGGCACTTACAAAAGCATCCTTCTTCTACTTTTACACCTCAAATTAAGTTACCATCTTCGTTTCTGGTGCATGCGAGTTCTTCATCCCCCTTTTCTACCCCATCACTACTTAGGTGTTTTACCTGCAGCTTTGCACAAATGCACCTGATTAATCTACTAAAAGAATTATCAGTGCATCCTAAGCTAGCATGAGGTCCTGGTGATAACATTTGTTAGCAAAAAGTAGCTCCGCAAATTGGCTATCCTTTTCTGAGGAAAAAGCTGGAGTGACCTTGTATATAAACCTTGGGCATGACTTCATTTGGGCACGCAAGTGGTGTTCCTTGGTTCTCAAGACAGAGCACACATATATATGGCCACGGTGTGCTCTTGAGTACTTAATTTCTTGCTGTTTTCATTACCAGTATTTCTTCTCCCCTACTTTGTGGGTTTCATCCTTACACCAAGGTATTTGCTAAGCTGATCCAGTTCTGTTCTTCTTTGATTCATTCAGTTTATGCATCTTAGTTAGTTTACTCGCAAGTAAAGTGCTTGATTACTTTAGAAGCTGGATGTGTGATTTTGTTAGATGCATGATAGCAAAATCTTCATACCATGTTTTTCCTTGTAAAAAATACTCAATGGGTGGAGAATATTGCAAACCATAACAAATGGTAATTTGGGGTACCAGACTGCCTTGTGGAGAAGTACATGATCTCTCACTTGAGTTTTTTTGTACAAGTGAAGAGGCTAGGCTGGTCTCTGATTCCTTTGGCCATTATAACTGAAAATTACAGTATTAAGTATCATTAGTGTGTACTCACATGACAATCTAGAGCGAGTTTGCAAAGTATCTATCATGATTTCGTAGAACATTTTGCTAGATCGACCTCATGTACAGTTTGATTCAAGTTCCCCCACTGGCCTGTCTCGTTTGAGGGTCTATGCTGCATGGTTATTTAGAATAAAGTGTTCACACAGTGATCAAATCGTCTAGACCTCTTTTCGGGAGCATATCTTCTTCTAGGTTAATATTGTAAGAGCATATATTCCATCATGCTCTTGCATATCACCACGCGCCCTTCAACGATTGGTCACCTGACGCATCGACTTCTTTCTCCTTTTATGTCATACTACATAAGAGAGGGCAAAGATTCTGCACTTCTTTTGTTCCTTCAAAAAGAGGAACCCTGGTCTATGTTCGATTTAAAGTTGGCAAGGTTTCATACTTGATAAAAATAGCACTCCATATAAAATGAATCCCAAAACGAATCTGGAGACTGGACGTAATACTCTTAGCAGAGATGAGAAGAGTTCACTCTTCCATTGTCTCAAATTAATGAACAAATGATTACTGTACTTCAAACATTCAAGTCCCGTTATCTGTCATTTTGACTGTTTACAATTAGGTGATCGGCTATGGAGCTTTACCCTGGATACCTTGACGATCATTTCAGCATCCTCAAGCTCAGGTACCAATCCCCACTCTCCACTATCCAGTTGCTCCATCAAGTTAGCTTTTACAGCATGGATCTTGCAAAAAAAAGGCGCTAACAAATAGTAAAAGTTAAGAAGGAAAAGGCGTACGTATTGTAGATTAAAGAAATAGAGGTGACAAAGCATAGCGGATGCTTAATGATGAAGTTAGTGCTACTAGCAGTTTGTTTAGCGCAGCAATTGGGGCGTTGCACTGCTCCGCACCAAAGCAAAGTGAGGTCAGGTCCAAAGTCCTGGGGCTGTCCTCTGCTTTTGGAATCTCCATACATTGAGCAGCATGGCTGCATAGGAGGGGACACAAAAAAAAATATCCTGCTGAATTTGTAGTAGATCCGATTCGATCTATGAAACCTAGGGAGTACTACGATACTAAAGATCTTGTTCCTCAGAAGAAGAAAACCTAGCCAAATTAACATGACGAAAAGATAGGGCGACAAATGAGCTCGCCCATTGTTCACGCGCAGAGCTCACAAACAACACGAATGCTATCAAAAAACAAAGAAAAAATCGAAGCATCATTAATCTGGCGAGAAAATTGTAGCTTCCATCATGTCCTACTCGATTTGTTGCACAAACCACCACTTCAATGAAATTTTTGTAGTTTCCATTAGGTGGTGGTCTAATCTGTTGCAATATCCACGGCCTGGTCATGCAATCAACTATATAGCCCTACTGGCATAGCTAGACCCCGCATTTCAATGCTTCAAGTAATGTAAAAAGGTTGTAGAATCTTTGAAAATCATCAAAATGGATTTTATCCAAATATGCTTTTCATCCGTCGATGCATACTAGGATGTAATAGATAAATTTTACATAAAACATCTATGTTTACTCAAAAAAAAATAGTCTACGTAGTTATACAAATAGAATACTAGCGACATACTAAAGAAATCATAAGAAAATAATTGTTCGTCAAAACTTCGTGGTTTTTTATCGATTCTTACAGGGTATAACTTATGTCTAAACAATTTGTGAATAGGTACATCACACCCTATAAATCAATTATGAAAAAAATCATAATTTTGCAAGTATAATTATTTTCCTATGATCTGTTTAGTGGGTTACAACTTATAGCCCACGATTCTGAAGAAAAAAAACTCGGCGACTAATAGTTTAGTGACTAAATTAGTTAATAGGTCAATTTTTGATTAATCTCCGAACTCAAGCCGACCGAGCAGTTCAAGATTACCAATTGCCCAATGTTTCAAAATATGATCAAAGAAAATGAATCCAAGTAAAAAAATTAATGATACATATAGGATGGAGTCTATTTTTTTCGAAATGGGGCATAGCCCAGCCTCTGCATCAGATTGATGCACACGGCTTTCATTTATTTAAAGCAGTTGTAGTTCAAAAGTTTTACATCACTGATCAGATAGGGTTGAGACATGTATCAACCAACGAAAGAAAAAGAAGCATACAAAGCTATCCATTCTGAATTCTACTAGTGTGCCGCCACCCGATAGCACGGAAAAGAAGTCCTGCGTAACCAGTCGGCATACGGTTGCATCCGAGTATCCATAATCTCCCGCTGATCTTCCGGGAGGAGGAATGCCCATTGTTGTATCCAGAAAGCCGCCCGTCGTATAACTCCGCAAAAAATTTGTTCCCTTTTGTCTGTTAAAAATAAGATCATTCCGACTTGTCCATATAGACCAACATACAGCAGATATGCCAATCCTTATCCTGTTCTTATCCAGCTTTTTAACTCCATTTAGCCAATTTCCAAACATATTTGTAATATTAGCAGGAGGAGGTATATTAAATGTACAAAATATGATACGCCAAATGATTCTAGCAAAAGGGCAGAGTTAAAAATAGGTGGTGAATAGTTTCTGATTCATTACAGAAACAACATTTCTGACAACCCTTCCATTTACGTTTCGCCAAATTATCCTTAGTGAGCAACACTTTACTATTTAGGAACCACATAAATATTTTAATTTTTAGTGGAATCTTCAACTTCCACAAGTATTTTCGTAGAAACGGAGTGTGGCCATTCATTAGATCAAGATACAATGATTTGACAGGATGGAGTCTATTACATCTAGTGTGCATCGAAAAAAAAAGAATAATAATATTTTATAACATTTAAAGTCTTCCACATTTTTTACTTTAACTGAAGCACTGACATGTGAGGCCCAGCTACCGTTTTGCTGCGAACCGGGCTAATAAGTTAAGTAGATGACTGAGTGGTGGAAATCGCATGACGAAAAATCCGTCCGAGTCATGTTTTGTGCAACACATGGGAAATCTACGATTTCCTCTAACCTGGCGAATACGGATGTTCCGTTTCAGACGATGGAGACGCTCCGAATACTAGACGTCCAAAATGCACCGGCAGCATAGAGGATTCGGATCCCTGTGATATGATAAGCTAGGCATCAGATCCTGGACGCCTGGCTAGAACTGGAGCCTCAGAAATGAGAATCTTATAATAACCGGCCAGGCCGAGACGTGGAGCTAGCAGGTAGTGGAGAAGCACTAGGCTAGGAAGTGAGATCCTGATTCCATGGTGGCTTGCGACCCTACCCAGCTAGCTAGTGAGATTCCAATAACTTTGCAGCGATGGACGCAGCATCATCGCCAACTAGCTCGGCTGGCCAATGTGTGGAAACCTCTTTTGGGGTATGCTTCGTCATAAGCATGTTTGTGGCCTTTCCAGTGAGCCTTGGTCACATTTTTTTAGAAACAAAATCAGCTGAGTCTTGGTCATTTTACATGTACAACATCCTTTTCCAAATAAGTGAATCAACTTTGCTTAGATACGGATGTATGTATCCACTGTTAGGATTCGCCCACGATGGATTATGTACATGAAGCTCGACAAAAAATATGTGCACGAAAACTTTAGCCAATAGTGCGTGTTGCACCCTCTAATTCTCTCTTCATTTATTTTCGTTTTCTCGTACATGAATTTGTGTACATCTATACAACACAACTAACAAGTAAGATGGACCTTGGATTCATGCTCTTACCTAAACCGACAATAGATCTTACGTCGCTAACTTACTTGTTACAATTCCAACATCCTATCTACAATTCCAACATCCTATCTACTTTGTATTAGATTTAATACATTTAACTGAGAACACTAACTTACTTTGTATTAGATTTAATACAATTCCAACATCCTATCTAGACAGAGCTAGGAAGAAATGGTGGTACTCTGCCTTTCTATTTATTGACGGATGGCGAGAGAAACCAAGATAGGACTCCTTCTTCGTAGTGATCAACAGGTTTGGTATCTCAGGGTTACTATTGCACTTGAGCTTTCTTATTTCTTTTACTGCGGTAGTGTTCTTATTTCTGACCAGAGGGGGCAGTAAGCTACCTAAATTTTATTTAATGGCTCGGATTGGATAGCTTGGAGAAATAAAAGAATGTCCACAAATAACGAATCTGAAGCCAAGCAAATAGTAATTCCATGCATGTCGGCTGTTTAATAAGGGTGTGACTATTTTTCGGTAACCTCGTTCTCAGTTAAATGATGTCATCAAATATCAGTTGTAACTTATGTTGCAACTCATGATTAGAACAAATTAAGCACGATGGAAATCAAATGGTGTAGGATTTGATCGAGCACGAAGTTAGTTCGCAGCTAACTGCAGAAAACTAGCAAAGTCTATTTATTCAATAACTGTGTGATGGGAATTACTCCACAAGACAATAAAATTACGTAGTAAGAACTAAGAGCATGTCTAATGGAACCCTTAAACCCTTATAGCTATAAGGGTCGAGAATTGACAAAATTGGAGGGGTTGGAGGTGTGAAAAACAGGAGGCATTTAGTGGAACCCTTAAACCCGTAAAAAAACGGTTACTTGTACAGGTTGTGGTAGGGGTTGGCCCTCCAACCCTTAAATGTACAGGTCGGAGCACGGGTTGGGGCCTCGACCTCTAATTTTTTTTACAGATTTAGGGGTTTAGGGTTTCCACTAAATGGCATTTGAACCCTTAAATCCGTAAAAAAACGGTTATATACAGATTTAAGGGTTCCATTAGACATGCTCTAACAATGGCGCCCGCCGATGCGTGGTGACGCCGGCGGTGACGTAGCTGTCTCCATCCCCAGTTCCATACACCCACCGGTGTGCGTGTGCGTCCTTGTCAATGTCAACCCCCGTCGTTAAGTCTACGCGCCCGCCTGCCCGCAAGATAAGCTATTCAACTACTAGGAGGAGGAGTACGTTAATTTGCGTCGCGTTGTGGTGAGTTGTGACGCTGGATCGACCATCGGTGCCCGGCCCGGCCGTCCTTTTCAAGGTGACGTGGGATCGCTGCGTGCGTGGACCTGCGAGCCATGGTGCGGGCAACGTGTCCGTCCAAGCCAGGTGGGGGTACCGTCCAGCGAAGCACCAGTGTACCCACGCCCGCCGACAAGTCGGCCCCACCCCATAACGACCTCGCGCGCGGACAAGCCACTGTACAGCGAGGCTTTTGTCGCGCCGGAACGAGGACATCGCCTAGGTACTGACTGCTAGCTAGGATCAGCTCCGGTCCAAATCCACCAGCAGCCGGCCGTGTACTACGCTACCACGCACGCACGTAGAGGGAGGAAGCAAGATCCGAGAGAGAGACAGAGAGTGGAGTTCCACTCACCTGGCATCTCATCTCATCCCACCACCAGCTCGTCATCATTCATCCTCCACCTTGCCGCGCGCAACCGCTAGCTGTCTACTCGCTCCTGCGTTTTTCTTTATTCTGTTCTCTCGATCGATGTGAAATCCTCACTTCTGTGCTGGATTCTGTTGGCGGCGACCGACGAGCAGAGGGTCGGCGGCTGCGGGCGGCGGGTACATGCCCATGCCCTCCGCGGCGGCGCCCATGGGGATCTACGACCGCCGCCACCACCACCCGCTCGCCGACGCCACCGCCGCCGTCTGGGCCGAACCGTTCAGGTACATGGCGTCCGGCTCCGCCTCCGGGTCCGGGGCGCCGCACGGCGTGGAGCTGGCCGAGCCCAAGTTCGAGCCGCATCCGATGGCGCCGCACGACGTCCACGACCTCGCGCTGCCGCCGTCGCCCGACAGCTCCGACGACCAGGAGCCCGCCAGGCCAGGACACAAGGTACGTCGCAGACCCCGGCTGTGATGACAGGCTTATGTTCGCGAGGGATTCCGACGACCTGAGTTGCTCTCTCTGTTTTGGTTGGTCAACTAGAAGGAGCGAAGACTCGCGCAGAACAGGGAGGCCGCCCGCAAGAGCCGACTGCGCAAGAAGGTACGCGGCGGATGATGGCCAAAGCTCGATCTCATTGTGACGGACTGTCTGTCAGAGTCAGAAGTCAGACACCCACAATCTGATCTCAATTTGGATTTTGCCGATTACTTGCCAGGCCTACATCCAGAACCTGGAGACGAGCAAGATGAAGCTGGCGCGCATGGAGCAGGAGATCAGACGGGTCAGGCAGCAGCAGCAGCAGGCGCTCTACGCGGCCGGCGCGAGCACCAGCACCACCAGCCACCCCGGTCTACCGCTACCATCGTCCTTCGATCCAGGTAACTTCCCGCTACGAATTAAGAATCCCGCATCCTACTCAGCTTGGGAGCCTGCGATCCTGACACGAACTCATGTTGCCGGCGGCAGTCGTGGCGGCGTTCGAGATCGAGCACGCGCGCTGGGTGGAGGAGCAGACGAGGCAGACGAGGGAGCTGCGGGCGGCGCTGCAGCAGCAGCACCCCGAGGCCACCGAGCCGCGTCTACGCGCGCTGGCCGAGGCCGGGCTGGCGCACTACGACCGGATGTTCCTGGCCAAGGCGGCGGCGGCGCGGCGCGACGTCTTCTTCGTCATGTCGGGGGCGTGGCGGCCGGCGGCCGAGCGCTTCTTCCTCTGGATCGCGGGCTTCCGGCCCTCGGACCTGCTCAAGGTGCTGGCGCCGCAGCTGGGGCCGCTCGCGGAGCGCCAGCAGGCGGCGGTGGGCGCGCTGCGGCAGACGGCCAGGCAGGCGGAGGACGCGCTGTCGCAGGGCATGGACAAGCTGCAGCAGTCGCTCGCCGACTCCCTGCTGCTCTCGGCGACGGACCAAGAAGATGAAGAAGGCTTCGACGACGGGGGCGGGGCCGGGTCGTACTCGTACGTGGCGCGGCGGATGGGGGGCGCCATGCGCAGGCTGGAGGAGCTCGCCGGGTTCGTCGAGCAGGCCGACCACCTCCGGCAGGAGACGCTGAGGAACATGTACAGGATCCTCACGCCGCGCCAGGCCGCCGTCGGGCTCCTCGCGCTCGGGGACTACTCCCAGCGGCTCCACGCGCTCAGCACGCTCTGGGCGGCGCGCCCGCGCGAGCCCGTGTAACGAACAAGAAGCTCGTGTCAGAACTCAGAAGAAGCTGCGACTGACTGTCTGCGCGCGCCGGTGATGCCCCGCATTGATCAGATCGTCGTCGTCGTCGTCGCGGAGGCGGAAGGGAAGACGAGACGGAGCTCTCGGTTCCTCTCTGCATTCGTACTTCGTAGGAAGAACAATTTGCGTGCGTGTGTGTGCTGATCGAGGCGACGGACGAATTTGAAGAAGCACTGAAACATCAGGTGTCTTGATCATCAAGACATTCAGACTCACAGATGAAGGATCCCGTATCTGTACATATATAGTACCGTACTAGTGCTTGCTTTGTGGAGTAAATAGACACTGTTGATTGCTCGCATCTGTTCGTCGGATTATGTGTGACACGATTTCCGTATGTAAGTATGCCGTAGCACGTTGCAAATGTACAACAGTTTTATAGTTTTGTTAAACTAGCTCTATACAGTGTTCGCATTGGTACGACCGCGAAGGATTCTATACTATGAAAGGTCTTCTTTGATCCATGAAAGGGTTTGATGCTGCTTTTGGTAAAAATCCTGCGTACTTCTTTGTGGTTGTTTCTCTATTTTTTGTGTGAGGTTTCATCACGCTATGTTGGATGTTGTAAGGATGATGATGATTCAGGAAGTGTACACAAGCTCCTCCCTCGCCTTATATTATACCTGGGCATGTGTCGGGCCGGGCCGGCCCGAGGTAGGCCCGACGCAAAAAATTCGGCCCAAGCCCGGCCCGGCCCGGCCAAAAACCCACCAAGCCCGTCGGGCCGCGGGCCGGGCCGTAGTGTTAAACTCAGTTTTCGGGCTACCCAGGCCCGGCCCGGCCCGGGTGTCGGGCCAACATTTCTCGGCCCAGGCTCGAGTTTTTGGGGCCGGGCCGCTCGGGCCGGGTTGCCCATGGCCAGGTCTGCCTTATATAGACGGTCGGTGGTTGTTATCACCAGATTTTGGCTAAATCAGGAGGTGGGCCGCGATCAAGATGGGCTTGAAAGATTACACATGGAAGATCTATGAAGCGGCCTCGCACGGAGAATTTGGGCTAAGTTGCCCGTGTATCTTTAATTATGGTAGATTGTATCTAGATTAAAAGTTAGAGTTTATCTCGTGCACGGTTTAGTGCACGCCCTCATTAGAAAGTCCGTCTGGACTATAAATATGTACCTAGAGTTTATGGAATAAACAACAACTCACGTTCAACCCCAAACAAACCAATCTCGGCGCATCGCCAACTCCTTCGTCTCGAGGGTTTCTATCGGGTAGCGACATGCTTGCCTAGATCGCATCTTGCGATCTAGGCGAGCACAAGCCCCACGTTGTTCATGCGTTGCTCGTATCGAAGCGCTTTTGATGGCGAGCAACGTAGTTATCATTAGATGTGTTAGGGTTAGCATTGTTCTTCGTTTAAGCATGCTTACGTAGTGCAACCCTTGCATATCTAGCCGCCCTCACGCCTATCTCGGGTGTGGGGCGGCACCCGCTTGATCATTATTTAGTAGATCTGATCCGTTACGATTGCTCCTTGTTCTACAAGGATTTGTTTAATATCTCGCAATAGTTAGGCCTTACAAAGGGGGAGGATCCAGTGGCACGTAGGGTGGCGTTCGCAAGTCCTAAACAGGGATGTTCCGAGGATCAACTTCATGTTGGTTTTTAGGCCTTGTTTAGGATCGGCTTACGAGCACCGTGCGTGGCCGCGAGGCCCAACCTCGGAGTAGGATGATCCGATTATGCGGTGAAAACCCTAAATCGTCGTAGATCTCATTAGCTCTATCTTGATCAAGCAGGACCACCAAGTATTCGTGCACCCCGTACGAATCATGGGTGGATCGGCTCTTTGAGCCGATTCACGAGATAACCCGAGAGCCGATCGAGGCTCGTATTTACGTTTACATGTATGCCCTGCGAGAAACTAAGCGAGGCATCCCCATCACCTTCCCGGCCGGGTATAGGTCGGGTGGCACGCCCTTGCACTTCGCATCGCCGCGTGTGACCGGAAGAGCATTGCGGGCCGTCGCTCGGAGGGGTCTCGGCCAGCCGCAGCTCTAGGCTCTTCCCGGCTCTACGGTGTTGACAAGGCCGCTGCCGCCGGTGGGTTTTGGCGGTCAACACATTCCGGCACGCCGGTGGGACAAACGTCTACATCAACCACATCGCCATCTACATCTGAGATGGCGGGCGGCACGCCAGTCACGTGCAATGAGATCAAAGCCATCCTCGAAGCTGAACTCATCGGCTCCTCTGAGAAGACCCGGCCGCACGATGTCAAGTTCGGTAGAGACCCACGACCGGGACCCGGCGTCGACACGGTGGATCTCAGCCACCCCATAGGTCAGCCAAAGTTTTCCTTTGGTGTCAGTATGGCAGGGTCTGCAAGCCGCCATGACAAAGAGAAAACAGAAAGCAGCCACTCCCGTGGCAAGGATGGAGAGGGGGCCGATCCGCGCGACCAACCCCAAGATGAGGACAGGAGGTACCTGGCAAGGGAGGGGATAAGAAGCATGCAGTATCAACACCCACTCTCCGGGCGCCTCCTCAACAAATACGAGCAACACCACGACCGACGTCGGCGCTACGACGTAGATGACGAAAAGAATTTTCGATTCGATGCCGAGGTCGGAAGGTACCGCCAACATGGTAGAAGCAACGACGGGTACGATCGTCGCGCCGAAGGAAGGCCAAGGGGGCAGGGTGACATGGATAAGCACTGGGACTGCCCGTTCTTCAAACATTGCTGGGACTCAGGAATGAGCCGATTGCCAACAATCGAGGACTGCCCAGAATGCAAACAAAGGAAGAAGGGTGCCTTTCCCGCCTCGGAACAAGCATGCTGAGTCCGCCCAGGTGGAAGATCTCGAGGAGCTAGAGGACGGTGGTGAAGAATACAAATATTATCAGCCCAGGTGGTGCCCTGATGGGCTCAGCCGTTCCCAGAAGCGAAGAGTTCAGCGTCCGCGTGGGTTGGAAGAAGGCTGAAAGATTATACTGCGCACGCTAAGGAAGGCACGGCCTGATCCGGCCGCCAAAATTCTGCGAACCCTGGACAAGGAAGGTCAGCCACAAAGAAAAGAGTGGCGCCCGAACAGAGAAAAGCCGATGATGAAACATCGGGCCGGCACAAATATGGTGTTTATCCTCCCTTCGGAGTTCAGTGCTCCAGGATTAGATGAGACATCCGTGGCACAACTTGACTGCGGCCCACGGCCGGTTATCTTTGAGAAGCCACGAGAAAGGAGCTACAGGCATCTGAAGGCCCTGTACTTACGAGGATATATCGATGGGAGGCCTGTAAATAAGATGCTGGTGGACACCGGAGCGGCAGTTAACATCATGCCGTACTCTATGCTACGTCGGGCTGGGACGCTCGAGTTCGGATCTAATCAAGACTAACGTAACGTTGAGCGACTTCAACGGCCAAGCGTCCGAGGCACAAGGAGTTCTGAACGTGGATCCGACCGTAGGAAGAAAAACTATCCCTACGACGTTCTTCATCGTTGATAGCACGAGCGAGTTATGCTTGTGTTGCTGGGAAGAGATTGGATCCACGCCAATCGCTGCATTCCCTCCACGATGCACCAATGCATAATACGGTGGGATGGTGATGAGGTAGAGGTCGTCCAAGCCGATGACTCGGCCGAAGTTTCAACGGCTGGCATGAACGCATGGGAAGCGAGCAGAGCCAAGAACCCCTCTCGAGCATCAACTTGGACGATCGCGAGCGCATCGATGTGACAAAGGGAAGGGTTAAGCTAGTTTTATCCACCGGCCTCGACCATGTAGTTGAAGCCAAGCGATGTGCAACTTGGCGAGGCTGATCCTTGTGATCGGCCCCAAGGGTCTATGAAGGAACATTACAAAACCTTCACCGAGCAAACAACGTGGAGGCCGATTCCGATAATCGGCCGTGAATATCCTCACCATCCATACTGCCTGGGTTCAACACATGCATGATCCAACAGAGCCGATATCATCAATTCTCTTGACAGAATCGGCTCGGGGGGGCGCCCAAGTAGATAAAACACGAGGATATGCAGTAGAAGTGTCCCATCCTGTGGCGATGGGTATTGGAGTATGGGGGCCGATACACAAATCGGCCGGGAATTCAAAAAAATTTAAGCATAGCCGATGTGCATACATCGACTTAAGGATCAATGGAGCGTGAAATGGGTCTTCCTTTCAAGGACCCCTAATTCTCATTGGCAAGCCTTCAAGATCAGCGGCATTAGCAGGTTTGAGGGTCGTGGCTCTGATTAAACGGCAAGTCAGGGTAGGGATGAGCCTTCCTAAGACTGCGAGAACAGCCGATGATGAAGCAATCGGCTGCGACGTTTTGATCAAGATAGTGACTTAGGAGCTGTCGCTTCTAGGGGGTGTTGCGTCCAGGGTTTGGAGGGCATCAGAGATTCAAAGACACCCCCACCGGGAGGTGTCCCAGCCTGCCAGTAACGAAGAGCCGATAGTTGTTGGAGTCGGCTGATGCTGCATTACAAGTTGGAAGCCGAGGGTGACCGATGTGGTGGGCTCATTGTTGTTCTCGCCCGACTGAGGCCCGGGGGGCAGCTGGCCCCGAAGGATCTTTGGCTACACGGACCAATTTCGTTGGAATCGGCTAACTCTGCATCACAACGGGCCTGAGGAATGGTGCTGATGTTGCGGAATTATCAGTTTCAATATGCAAGACGATTCAGCGACCTGAATCGGTTGTCAGCGGATGAAAGGTGGTCCACTCTCGGACGTGGTCGAGCCCAGGCCTGTTTGCCTGAATTATTGGTCTTCATCATTGTCACTACCCCGGCTGAGGCTCGGGCGGCAACTCGCCGCGAGAAGTCCTTTGCTATAAGAAGGCCGAGTTCGCTAAAATCGTTTGGCTCTGCGTCTCAGTTTGATTTGGAGCAATGGTTGCTGAAAGAGAACGGAGCAGGATTATAAAACGTTACTACAGAGGTAACGCCTGTCCCGCGAAGTGGCAGCTTCGGCGTTTAAATTGATCCGACAACGATCTTAGGTCGCTTCTAGAGACAAAGAGGATCCGGAAGGGAAGGATGTGGCGTAAGAATGTCCGAAGGCCTAGGGTTTGCACGCTTGTGGCCGGGCCTGGTTTGACCGAGAGCTTGGGTCCGGATGAATCTATCACAAAATCTATTGTGAGAGACCGATGCGATGCCATCGGCTTGCCGGGCATCGTCCGGATTGGCAATCGGCGTAAACGAGTGAAGGACGATCGGCTAAATTATCATAAAGGGAATCGGCTAAATCGAGTTGGGGAATTTCTTCATTGATAAGCCAGATTTCTTACATAGAAGAGCTGGTCGCTCTCAAAAGGAAAAACTAGGGGGATACATTGCCCCGTCTGCTCATCGCTAGCCCTATGCTAAGACCCTATCTAGGGGCCGCTGCCGCCCTCGTCGTCGTCGTCACCGTCATCGCCGCTGCCGGCGCCGCTCCCTACCGGCTCGTCATCGCTGCTCCGGCGGCCGCCGGCAGGACCCTCATCGTCTTCATCCTCTTCGTCGGCGTCGTCGTCACCGTCGACGTCGCTAAGGTTCCCGGGCCAGAGGTGGCGGCGTTTGGCCGGCGGCTCGTCGGAGGTGCTGTCTTCGTCCTCCTCCTCCTCTTCCTCCTCCTTCACCTCCTCGGAGGTGGTGAAGTCTGCCCAAGAGAGGCGATCATCTTCGCTCTCCTCCACCGCTTCCTCGTCAGCCAGGAAGCGGAGGTCGCTCTCCCCGTCAGTTAGGGATTTGTCATCCTCGGACCTGACGGAGGAGTCATGGTCCTCTTTGTCCCACTTCGTTGGGGCGAGGATGTCGTACGCCGCTTGCGTACCCCACGAGGGCGTCGACTCTCGGATAGGAGAGGACACGTGGGAAAGATCCGACGAAGAAGAAGAGGAAGAGGACATGGTTGCAGGGGAGGGTTTTTTGGAGTGCTAATGCGGAAGGGGTGAAGAAGAGAACTGTTCGATGCGGTTAAATAAAAGGAGGTGGGGGTTTTTAATTTTCGAGCAGTTCTCGAGGACATGGTGCCAAAACTGTCAAATCGTGCAGAGAAGTTGGGAAGGCAAGTCGTCATGATGAGGCATGTTGCGACAGTTCCGCTCTGCCGTGACACGACCCCTCTGAGGAAAAACGAGTGGTTTTGAAATTATCATTACCAAAACCAGGGGGCATGTGTTATCACCGGATTTTGGCTAAATCAGGAGGTGGGCCGCGATCAAGATGGGCTTGAAAGATTACACATGGAAGATCTATGAAGCGGCCTCGCACGGAGAATTTGGGCTAAGTTGCCCGTGTATCTTTAATTATGGTAGATTGTATCTAGATTAAAAGTTAGAGTTTATCTCGTGCACGGTTTAGTGCACGCCCTCATTAGAAAGTCCGCTCGGACTATAAATATGTACCTAGGGTTTATGGAATAAACAACAACTCACGTTCAACCCCAAACAAACCAATCTCGGCGCATCGCCAACTCCTTCGTCTCGAGGGTTTCTATCGGGTAGCGACATGCTGCCTAGATCGCATCTTGCGATCTAGGCAAGACAAGCCCCACGTTGTTCATGCGTTGCTCGTATCGAAGCGCTTTTGATGGCGAGCAACGTAGTTATCATTAGATGTGTTAGGGTTAGCATTGTTCTTCGTTTAAGCATGCTTACGTAGTGCAACCCTTGCATATCTAGCCGCCCTCACGCCTATCTCGGGTGTGGGGGCGGCACCCCGCTTGATCATTATTTAGTAGATCCGATCCGTTACGATTGCTCCTTGTTCTACAAGGATTTGTTTAATATCCGCAATAGTTAGGCCTTACAAAGGGGGGAGGATCCAGTGGCACGTAGGGTGGCGTTCGCAAGTCCTAAACAGGATGTTCCGAGGATCAACTTCATGTTGGTTTTTAGGCCTTGTTTAGGATCGGCTTACGAGCACCGTGCGTGGCCGCGAGGCCCAACCTCGGAGTAGGATGATCCGATTATGCGGTGAAAACCCTAAATCGTCGTAGATCTCATTAGCTCTATCTTGATCAAGCAGGACCACCAAGTATTCGTGCACCCCGTACGAATCATGGGTGGATCGGCTCTTTGAGCCGATTCACGAGATAACCCGAGAGCCGATCGAGGCTCGTATTTAACGTTTACATGTATGCCCCGCAGAAACTAAGCGAGGCATCCCCATCACCTTCCCGGCCAGGTATAGGTCAGGTGGCACGCCCTGCACTTCGCATCGCCGCGTGTGACCAGAAGAGCATTGCGGGCCGTCGCTCGGAGGGGTCTCAGCCAGCCGCAGCTCTAGGCTCTTCCCGGCTCTACGGTGTTGACAAGGCCGCTGCCCGCCGGTGGGTTTTGGCAGTCAACAGTGGTAAGGTTACATGTCACCGAATCGGTTAACCGACTAATCTAGATACGACCTGATTAAGTCTTTTACAATCATATATAGGGATTCCGGGGTAGATATACCAACTTGTCTTCTAATCCAATATGACGATGCATCTTGTCTTCGGATGTACACCGAGCCATCGCTCTGGGATGCCCTACGCCTTGTGGCCTCGTTTGTCCTTTGTGGGACCACCCGAGTCCCATGACCTAGACAACCACGAGCATGAGAGAGAACCTTGACGAGTTGATCAACGTAAGGAAGAAGAGAGTAGTTCAAGCATTGCAATTGAAGATGGAGTTGGGCGAGAAGAAGCAACAAGAGAAGATGGTGAGGTGGCAAAAAGTCAAAGAGAATGATGGCAAGAAGTTGGCCAAGAGTAAGTGCAAGGCCAACTTTGAGGAGCATGAGCTTCTTTTGAGGAGGGTCGAATGATGACAAGGAATCATAGCCAAGGAGAACCGGATCAAGATGATGAATCCAAAATGATAGGACGTAGGGGGCATATTCGGAAAAGAGACTTAGCACAAGAGAGAGAGAGAGAGTGAAAGGACACAGATGTCGCCTAGAGGGGGGTGAATAGGCGATTTAAAACTTTTACGAGATGGGCTTAACAAATGCGGAATTAAACTAGCGTTTACTTTGTCAAGCCCAAAGCATATATACTATGGTTCACCTATGTGCACCAACAACTTATTCTAAGCAATGGTTCACCTATGTGCACCAACAACTTATGCTAAGCAATGCAAGCAACTTATGTGATAGCAAGATATATATATATATATATATATATAACTTCAAGCACGATGGCTATCACAAGGTAAAGTGCATAAGTAAAAAAGCTCGGGTATAGAGATAACCGAAGCACGCGGGAGACGAAGATTTATCCCGAAGTTCACACTCTTGTGAGTGCTAATCTCCGTTGGAGAGGTGCGGTGGATTAGTGCTCCCGAACGCCACAAGAGGCTCACCTTGAGGTGTGGTTGCTCGATGCACACCAACGCCACAAAGGCCTCACCCAAAGATGCGGTACTCACACCACACACCGAACGCCACGAAGGCGCCTCACCTAAATCTCCGGTGACCCTCGCCACAAAGGCCTAGGTCACGGTTCCACTAAGGGATTTCCTTCGAGGCGGAAACCGGGCCTTACACAAAGGTTGGGGCACACATCCACAACTTAATCGGATGCTCCCAACAAATCACCACAAAGGTCTAGAATCCGTCTAGGGTTCCAAGAACCCAAGAGTAACAACCTTCTTGCTTTCACCTCCACGAATCACCGTGGAGAACTCAAACCGATGCACCAAATGCAATGGCAAGAACACCACAAATATGATACAATTCTTCACTCTCAAATTCCAACAAAGCTACTAAAGCTATTGGGGGAATAAGAGAGGAAGAACAAAATAAGAGGAACACCAAATTTCTCTCCAAGATCTAGATCTAGTGATTCCCTCACAAAGAGGGGAATTTGTTTGGTGCAAAAGTAGATCTAGATCTCCTCTCTCTTTTCCTCAAAAGTGAGCAAGAATCATAGAGGGATTGAGTGAGGGGAAGCTCTCATATATTCAACAATGGAGGAGAGCTAGAGGTAGAAGAAGAAGTGCCAAGAGAGAGAGAGAAAGAGAAGCTTAAATAGGGGCACATTTTTCTGCCCGTTGGGGCTGCCTCGACTTGGGGCCGGTAGTACCGGCCAGCTAGGGGCGGTACTACCGCCCGTAGGTGCTGCGCGTGGAAGAGAGAGCGAGGCGAGCGGGGCAAGGAGGCGCGGGCCGGGAGGGGGAGACCGGATTCAAAGGTTTGAGCTCTCTGAAGGATACGATCAAGTTACTCACTCGAGAGCCCTCTTGATAGAACGGAAACTAAACTATAAACCGGTCTCCAACTACACCATGAGACCGGTGAGAAAGAAACCCTATCAAGAGCTAACCTTAACCTTGCGCATTCCACTTGAGCTTGATGATGACGGACTCGACCGCAACAAGATGGAACGCCTTTCTTGATTGTGCTTGCTTGATGAAGTCATGCGAAATTCTCTCCCCCATACTCCACTATGGGAGAGCTTCTTCTTCGGCGCATCTTCACATATCCATGATCACCATATGGATGGCAAGCTTCAAGCATATGATCTCTTCGAGTTGGCTCATCTTGAACTTGCACTTCATTTCTTCATTATTCATCATGTTGATGTCTTGAAGTAACTTGAGGGCTCACTTCATCTTCATCTTCAAGACATACATGACACTTGGTATCCTTCATCAATTTATTCTTATTGCAACCTTGAAGCCAACATATGGTTGAAGCATTGCCTGTGGACAACTCCTACAAATATAACTCAATGCAAACATTAGTCCAAAGGGATTGTCATTAATTACCAAAACCACACATGGGGGCTCCATGCACTTTCAATCTCCCCCATTTTGGTAATTGATGACAATCTCTTTGAGACGGTTTATATAAGGAATTTAAGTAACAAATAAGTTGAATATATAGAGCAAACTCCCCATAATATATGCATGTGTGAATGATCTTGACTTTCATTGCATATATTGGCATTCAAAGCCTAGTGGAGTTTCCTCTAAATATTCAACTATGCAAAGCAACAAGATGCAATGCAATAAAGGCACATGCTTCAGCACACAGCAAAGACATAACCAAATTCCCTTAAACCCTCCAAACTTCTCCCACATTGTCACCAATTGCCGAAATGGGTCAAAAAAATTAGAAGGCCAATATAGTGAGAGTTCCTCCATAGCGTGTGCATTTCTCATAATTTGAGTGGAATCAAATGCACGTATCCAATGATGAATATTTGGAAGGAATCACACTATAGATAGGATCAAAGATCGCAAAAAGATAACGAAGTCAAGAAGCTTCAACAAATGAAGCAAGCAACCAAATGAACCACAAAGAAGATACCAAAAGAAAGATAGATATTATGATAAGATCAAGAAGATTGCTCTAAATAATATGAGGAAGCTCCCCAAGGTTTGTGCACAAAACTAGACAATTTGCATTGGAGTATAAAGTGCACAAACATGGAATCATCACTCCCATAATATCATTCAAAACAAAAGATACCAAGTGAATCAAACTCTAATGATCACCACAAAATAGTGCCTTAAATAAAATGAGAAAGCTCCCCAAAGTACATGCATAAATTAAAATGTTGCATTTGAATACAATATGCATAACATGGAATCCTCACTCCCTCATTACCATTTAAAAACACAAACATTTGCAATAGATCATAGATAGAAAAATAAGCTTAACACTTGCAAAAAACAAATGATTGAGCAACAAGTAACATGCACCATAATAATAGGCTCGACCAAGAGAATTTGTGAAAGGCATGACAAAGCATATTATAAGACTATTATATGGATGAGAAAAAAGCATCATCATAGTCTTCAATGAATTATATTGCTTAGCATGACCAATCAACATGCAACAAATAAATAAGATATCAAATGGAGATGTATCATCTCTTATGTGTATAAGTTTCTCTAAGTGGACAAAATCACTAAGATATTTATCCACAAAGAAACATGCACACACAAAATAGACACACAAGACATATAGCATGATATCCAAGACGAAGTCATGCAATTTACCAATAAGAATTTTTGCTTAATAGCATGGCCAAAGGCTCAATTTTATCTTATTGTACATTGATGAACTTCAACCACAAACATCTAAAATACATCACAAATATCAACAAGGGATAGAAGATAGTTGGGATGCATTTGAGAAAGGCAACAAGTATCACAAACGAGGATACCAAAAGAAATAACTAAATTTGCACTTTCATCTATATTGCACACATGAGAGCCTTGAGGAATTGATATGCAATAAAATTGCTAGATAGGCATAGTTGGGATGGATGAATCATGAGCATGATTTAAAATACTTCCCAACAAATGCACTCATCTCAAATTACTCACATTCACAATAAAGAGGTTTCATAAAAACTTTTTCAAGAAGCACAATATTTGCAAATCAAGAGATTCATGCCAAGATGCAACCATAAGGTTGGATACAACAAAAGTATGCATGAGAAGATACTTGTTACCAAGATAGCATTGGTGTGGATGTAGTAGATATGTGTTCGTTGACCATCCTAGCTTGCCTCAAGTTACCATTGAGTCACCACTTCTTTCCAAGAGTGAGACAAGCATCCAATGCATATCCATTGTACCTAACACAAAGGTAAGTACAAAATGGTCCCCAAACTAATTGGGTCCGAAGTAGTTAGACACACTACAACATATAGGACAAACTCCACAATTCTATGTGCATATAGATATGAAATTGAATTTCATGCACATCTTAGCCAAATTAGGATTTGATGGAGTTTACCCTATATCTTGGATCAAAGAAAGTAACACATGCCATAAGATATACATATATTAAATATGCATGCACAATACTTTCAAGAACCAAAGGAAGATACAATTTGTACAAAACACCAAATAAATCAAGAGACAATGGTTGCCCAAATTATATCAAAGAATCAAATCAACACAAGATTGACTCCAAAGACTTATCTCATTATAAGAAGCTAATTAAGCCTAAGCACAAAGGAATGAGATAACCAACTCCCAAGAGAGCAAGGTTCCAACAAATAAACCAAACCCTCGACACTTCTTATGATGGCACAAAGTACCAAAAAGAAAATTTTATATCTCCCAAAACCAAATTTTTGATAATGATCAAGAGATGTTAAGCATTCTAACAAATATATAAGAGATCCCCCAAGATTAGTGCATTATCTAGGATTTTTCATATGAATACAAAATGCATAAAACTAGGATCATCACGCTACCTATATCTACTAAAATGCTAAGAAAGTTTGAATAGTCAAATTAGATCCATAAAATGCAAGGAAGACACATGGGAGTCAAAGCAAAACAAATTCATGGCAATAAATAAGGCAATTTGAACACAAGAGCCAATGTAGATATGATCAATAAATATATACCTCATAATTGATTACCACTTGTCCTAGGACAAGAGGTATTAGGAAATATTTTCTGGTGGTAGTTTGTAAGTATACATAAGATCATATTTACAACGAATAAAGCATATGGTAAAAGATAAGAGTTAACCATCATGCAAAGATAGTTTCTTGATTGCTTCATTTAGTGATACCAACATGCAAAGCAATTAATAGTATTCATACCAATATGCAAAGCAATTAATAGTATGACTTGAAGCACATGGTTTTCCAAAAATGTATTGAGGGACATGTTGTGAAAAACCATGCCAAGAAAAACTTTCACAAATAAGATCCACAAAGATATTAGCAATGAAGCTATTTAAGCAAATTGGAGCTTGTTTGAGCAAACATGCCACATAGGAGAGAGATAAATTACGGTATCAATTCTATGTGACACAACCTCAAATGTTCACATTTTCTAGGCTTGTAATATGCACAAAGCTTATTACTCCCCGTAATGTGATAAGGAATTTATTTTCACAAGAGGCAAATAAGATCCAACTAGAGATATTAATGGACATTAGAATTTGAATTTCTCATGAAGATGACATACCACATAGCGACTAGATAATCTCGCAATATCAATTCTAAGTGATATTCCTCATGTACACACATTGTTTAGGATCATGAAATTCCCAAAGGAATATCACTCCCCCAAAATGGGATAGTCCATTAATCGCTCATAAGAGCCATATAAGATACAACAAGATGCAAAGAGGCTCCAACACAAACACAAATACATGGTGTGCAACACAACATGCATAGACTAGATTTCTTAAGCAAAACAATTAGGAATCACAACATATACAAACACATGTTAGGAACAAAACTAATAGATGCAAAGGGGCGAGTAACTTTCAATATAAATGAGTTGAGAACATGTTACCGCAAGGAGGAACATTGAATATATGATAAAAGCAAGATAACCAAAAGACGTGGCTTGAGATAATATAAATGATGAAGATCCCTGAATTCTTCATGATGTGGCCAAGTCTCCAATGCCCTCCAACAAGCACCTATTGATCAAGTTTTGGATTGTTGGTCCCCAACTAAGTTGGGTCCTAAGAGGTTAGTCACAATAGGCTTGGCAACCCAAATGGTTTTTTTCTTGACACCACTTTGAGCACCAACATATTTGGCAAACACATTGTCACCCTCATCCTTACGAATAGAATAAACATCATCAATGGTGATAGAGTTGGATGAGGTACCAATAGTGCAAAAGGAGGAGATATGGCCCTTCTCGCGGCATATGTAGCAAGTTCTTTTCTTCTCCTTCTTCTCACTAGATTTCTCCACAATGGGATCATTGGCTTGATTCTTCTTGGGAAGTGGCATTTCTTCAACTTGAGGTTGAATATGAGTTTGAGCTTGAGGCCGCTTCCTTTTTGCTTCTTCTTCAAAGGGCAAGATCTAACATGATGCCCTTCAATTTTGCACTTGAAGCAAACAATCTTGGCCGGGTCTTTGACTTGTACTTGGCCCTTCTTCTTGTTGTTGTTCTTGGACTTGTTCTTGTTGTTGGAGTTGAATCCAAGTCCACTCTTTTCATTGGGGGATTGTTGCATACTCAACATCTTGTCAAGTTTGCATTTCCCTTCATGACTCTTTACCAAGTCGTTCTTCAAGGAAGTGACTTGGGCCTTGAGCTCTTTGATTTCCTCTACATGGTTAGTAACAACACAAGTACTAGAGGAAGTAGAACCTTCATTGTTAGAGCAACAAGGCAAGAAAGATAATTCATCACAAGATTTAGCAATACTATGAGTGGATGAATTACTAGGACTAACACATGACAATATAGCATTTTGAGTAGTAGTGCTAGTATCCACATGAGGCTCAAAAGGTGTTGCCTTTGATATGATAGCCTCATGAGCTAACTTTAGCCTATCATGAGAAGCTAGAAGATCCTCATAAGAGCTAGAAAGCTTTCCATGATTTTCTTCCAATTTCCCATAATTGCTAGTTAGCAATTTAAGTTGAGCCCTTAGCTCAACATTCTCCTTCAAGATAGATGCTTCACAAGAAGTAGAGTTAGTAGCACAAGCATCATTATTAATAGCAATGGGAGAAGGCAAGTTGTCATGCTCTTTTAGATAAGAAGCTTTAAGTTGCTCATGCGACTCGGTGAGTTTGGTGAGCGCACTCTCAATGACCCTCGAGCCCTTTTTGAGTTGCTCAAAATCCTCAAGGAGTTTAGCATTAACAAACACAAGCTTATCATTTTTTAGCTTTAGTTCATTTGCCACCTCAAGAGCTCTATCATGGTTTTCCTTTTCTCTAGACAATTCTAGAGCAAAGGTTTCCTCAAGAGCTTCGTTGGTGGTTTGTTCTTCTTCAAGTTCATCCTTTAGAGATGCCACATCATTGGCGTACTCACATTCAAGAGCACCCTTTTTATCAATGGTGTTCTCATGCATCCAAATAAGTTTTTGGCTCTCAATAGCGGTAAGTTTTCAAAGAAGTGAGTGCTAGCAATTTTATCTTTTCAAATAACCTTGAGTACACTCTTACCCTTATCGCGTAGAGAGAAAGCCCAATCCTCTTCTTCATATTCATTCTCATCCTTATCACCACGAGACATATTAGGTTCCATGGTAGAAGGTACGGTGGAACCCTTGGCCATAAGGCATATATGAGGACCGTGAGATAAAGATGAGGAGTTACTTGAGGCTCCTTTCAAGATCTTGTCTTGACCAATAGAATCTTTGGTTTCCTCTACATTGTTAGACACACAACAACTAGAGGAAATAGAAGCATTTTTATCATGGCCACAAGACAATGCAAGCATATCATCATTAGATTTTTTCAAGCAACTTACACATGATATGCAAGTACTATCAACACAAGCATGTAAATCATTTCTAGTGCTAGATGTGTTTGAGTCCGTAGATGAAGCATTGCAATGAGATAGAGATGAATAATCATCAATAGTAAGCTCAATATCAACATTGCAATTTTCATCACCACTCACCATATCATTACCTTGTGTCTTGACACACTTTGGTGAAGTGGATGAAGATGAGAACTCATCACGGCCGGAAGTGGAAGCAATACAATCATCCTTAATAATATTGGACACATCATATTTATCTTGAATCTTTGTCCATAACTCGTGAGCGCTCCAAAAAGGCAAGTATGGAAAAAGACCTACATCTCGCAAAGCATTCATAAGAACATTAGAAGCTTGAGAATTGAGATATAAATTTTTCTCATCCTCTAAAGATAGATTTTGTGAATCCATAGGAGGAGAAAAACCTATATCTACAATTTTCTCCATATGAGGGTCAATGTCCCAAAAATGACTAAGCATGCAAATTTTCCAAACATCATAATTTGTGCCATCTAATATAAGAGAGCAATCATGCACTAATCCTCTAGCCGACATCTTTACTCTCAAGGCGGTGAAGCCTAAAATGAGAGACCTTGCTCCGATACCAATTGAAAGGACACGAGATGTCGCCTAGAGGGGGGTGAATAGGCGATTTAAAACTTTTACGAGATGGGATTAACAAATGCGGAATTAAACTAGCGTTTACTTTGTCAAGCCCAAAGCCTATATACTATGGTTCACCTATGTGCACCAACAACTTATTCTAAGCAATGGTTCACCTATGTGCACCAACAACTTATGCTAAGCAATGCAAGCAACTTATGTGATAGCAAGATATATATATATAACTTCAAGCACGATGGCTATCACAAGGTAAAGTGCATAAGTAAAAAGCTCGGGTATAGAGATAACCGAGGCACGCGGGAGACGAAGATTTATCCCGAAGTTCACACTCTTGTGAGTTCTAATCTCCGTTGGAGAGGTGCGGTGGCTTAGTGCTCCCGAACGCCACAAGAGGCTCACCTTGAGGTGTGGTTGCTCGATGCACACCAACGCCACAAAGGCCTCACCCAAAGATGCGGTACTCACACCACACACCGAACGCCACGAAGGCGCCTCACCTAAATCTCCGGTGACCCTCGCCACAAAGGCCTAGGTCACGGTTCCACTAAGGGATTTCCTTCAAGGCGGAAACCGGGCCTTACACAAAGGTTGGGGCACACATCCACAACTTAATCGGAGGCTCCCAACAAATCACCACAAAGGTCTAGAATCCGTGTAGGGTTCCAAGAACCCAAGAGTAACAACCTTCTTGCTTTCACCTCCACGAATCACCGTGGCGAACTCAAACCGATGCACCAAATGCAATGGCAAGAACACCACAAAGATGATACAATTCTTCACTCTGAAATTCCAACAAAGATACTAAAGCTATTGGGGGAATAAGAGAGGAAGAACAAAAGAAGAGGAACACCAAATTTCTCTCCAAGATCTAGATCTAGTGATTCCCTCACAAAGAGGGAAATTTGTTTGGTGCAAAAGTAGATCTAGATCTCCTCTCTCTTTTCCTCAAAAGTGAGCAAGAATCATAGAGGGATTGAGTGAGGGGAAGCTCTCATATATTCAACAATGGAGGAGAGCTAGAGGTAGAAGAACAAGTGCCAAGAGAGAGAGAAAGAGAAGCTTAAATAGGAGCACATTTTTCTGCCCGTTGGGGCTGCCTCGACTTGGGGCCGGTAGTACCGACCAGCTAGGGGTGGTACTACTGCCCGTGGGTGCTGCGCGTGTAAGAGAGAGCGAGGCGAGCGGGGCAAGGAGGCGCGGGCCGGGAGGGGGAGGCCGGAAGCTCCGGCCGTGGTACCGGCCCTAGTACCGCCGAGCCTCCCAAACCCCCTGGAACAACACAGTGTAGAAAAGGACAATAAGCGGTACCGCGAGCGGTACCTCGCCTGGAGCCTCCAGCCTCCAGCCGTGGGCTGGGTACCGTGAGAGGTACCTCGCCTGGAGGCTCCAGCCGTGGGCTGGGTGGAGGCTCCGGCCAGGGCTGGGTGGAGGCTCCGGCTGCTGGCCCCTCCTCACCATTTTTCTTTTTCTTTTAAATTCGAACTTGAAATGCAAATAACTTGAGCTTGGAAAATCCAAATGAGACGAAACCAATTTTGTTGGAAAGAGGACAACAAAAGCTACCCCCACAACAAACGAAAATATGGAAACTAGTGGGGGATGATTTTATATAATTTTTCGAGTGAAACCTCTCAATACGAGAAACCGGGAAAATCGCCGATATCAAAAACGCAACAAGTGATAAACCCGAAATTCATTTTTGATGAACTAGCGCTTGTCATGAGAATAAGCACAAGCACTAAAACATCACATGGATAAGATCCAAATAAGGACCAAAAAAATATGATGCAAGGATTCAAAGGTTTGAGCTCTCCGAAGGATACGATCAAGTTACTCACTCGAGAGCCCTCTTGATAGAACGGAAACTAAACTATAAACCGGTCTCCAACTACACCATGAGACCGGTGAGAAAGAAACCCTATCAAGAGCTAACCTTAACCTTGCGCATTCCACTTGAGCTTGATGATGACGGACTCGACCGCAACAAGATGGAACGCCTTTCTTGGTTGTGCTTGCTTGATGAAGTCATGCGAAATGCTCTCCCCCATACTCCACTATGGGAGAGCTTATTCTTTGACGCATCTTCACATATCCATGATCACCATATGGATGGCAAGCTTCAAGCATATGATCTCTTCGAGTTGGCTCATCTTGAACTTGCACTTCATTTCTTCATTATTCATCATGTTGATGTCTTGAAGTAACTTGAGGGCTCACTTCATCTTCATCTTCAAGACATACTTGACACTTGGTATCCTTCATCAATTTATTCTTATTGCAACCTTGAGGCCAACATATGATTCAAGCATTGCCTGTGGACAACTCCTACAAATATAACTCAATGCAAACATTAGTCCAAAGGGATTGTCATTAATTACCAAAACCACACATGGGGGCTCCATGCACTTTCAGAGAGAGAGAGAGAGATGAAGCGGCTGGTCACTCAATTATAAGGGTTCCCCTAATATTATATGACAATAATATTAAAACTTCTATTTTATTAGAGCGTATTGTTGTCAAATTCTTCAAAACGGGACCATTATTATTTTTTGAACAAGGGGAAGGGTCTAGCCGTCATCTATTGGTAAGCATGAACGCACATTTTACATCAAGACTCCTCAGGAAAAAAAATAGAAACAAGACCTTGCATAAAGAAAATATGACCCCAAACAAGTAAACTTGATTGCAATCGTGTTCGAAACTGCTCCCCGACGAATCCAATCTTGTCGATGATGGGGACGACACCATTTGGTTCAGTAAGATCACTATGGCGCCTCGCCATGACCTTCACCGTGAAGCAAGACTGCCTCTGACGTGGGTATTACCCTTCGGGTAACCGACATTGCCCTATCCTGTATTGTCTAATTGGAGGCCCATGAAGGCACTTGGAGGCAAGACGGGCCGCTTGGATGGCGCACCAGAAGATTCCTTGACGAGCAAGGCAAGGAAGCAGCCGAACAAGGGAGGATTAGATTTAAAACTGTTGTAAACCTAGTCGTACACGGTTAGACCTCTTGAGACCTGGCCTCCTATATAAAGGCCAGGAGAGGGGCTGCCGAGGGACAATCAATCTTAGCAATCTAGGCCACCAAAAAGTCTAGAGCTAGGCCATCATAGCACTTAGCCTCTCGACGAGATCTCAGCCGAACTATTCGGCACCCCATTGTAACCCAATATCTTCATAATCAAGAACGAGACGAGCGGGACGTAAGGGTTTTACCTCATCGAGGGCCCCGAACCTGGGTAAATCGCTCTCCCCGCTTGTCCGTGAACCGATGTCTCGTGTCGGCTTGCGAGAATTCCGTCAACCCTAAGCCCCAATCGGAGGGCATTGCCGAGGAGTACCCTCGACAATTGGCGCCGTACGTAGGAAGCTTGTCGGCACCGGGCAAGTCATCGGCGGTACCGGTCACGTCCGCGGCGTTCTTACTCGAATCACCGACGCCGGCGAGAACCAAGAGATTCAATCCGCTGCGGGTCCTTCGAGTTCGTACCGCACCGCGAAGCACTTCGCCCGATTCCTGCGAGATCATCTCGCGACATGGATGCTACTTTCGGTAGTGTCCACTTCATCATCAACTCTGGAGGTTTTCTTCGCCTCCCTAGGGACGGCGCATGCGACCTGAAGCCCGCGGCTTCGGAAGGCGTTCCTCCGACAGCAACCCTAAAAGTTCCACCCAGGAGCATACAAGAAAGCAACCGAGGAAGCTTCGACGTCATGGCAGGACAGAGGAAAAGACGAAGGGGCTCGCACCGCGAGGAGGAAGGACGAACAGCAGTTCACCTTCGTTAGCTCGATCAAGGATGCCACGACACGACATCAATCAGGGGTCGCACCCGTTCACCGTACCTTTCGGCTACAGAGCAACTCGAGGCGCCGTGCTACCTCCACTCTTACATCGATCCAAAGGACGGTCGAGAGAAATCCAGTCACCTGTTAAGGAACTGTCGACACTTTCTAGAAATTCGGCAGTTCTACGATGACCTCAGGGCCGAGGCCATGTCAAGAGTTCACGCAATGGAGAGAAGGGCGGGGTCCTATGGTTATCCACCAGAACCGTATGTACCGGAACCGTACGTACCAGCGAGAGGAGACGAACATGTACCAACCGAGGTGTTCCCAGAACCATGAGGGCAAGTCAACATGATCCATAAAACTAGCTTTTCAAAGAGAGAAATCAACAAGTTCTCCCGAGAAGTAAAATATGTGGAAGTCGCCATGGTTGATACACCCGATTTCATCGACTGGTCAGATCAGAGCATCACCTTCGGCAGGACGGATCACCCGAAAGTTGTTCCAAGGCCTGGCCACGCAGCCCTTGTCCTTGAAGCACAGATTGGAGGGTACAATACGAGCAAAGTATTCATGGATGGAGGAAGTGGCTTGAACCTGCTATTCGCCAGCACAATGAGAGCAATGGGTCTAACAGTCGATATGCTAAAAGAGTCTGACACAGGGTTCCACGGCATTATACCAACTCGACCCGCTTATTCTCTTGGTAAAACATCATTGGACGTAGTCTTCGGCACACCCAGCAATTTCAGGAAAGAGAAGATCGAGTTCGAAGTAGTCGACTGGGAGTCTCAATATCACGCCATCCTCGGCAGGCCCGTGTTTGCCAAATTCATGGTCGTACCTCATTATGCGTACCTGAAGCTGAAGATGCCAGGCAACAACGGGACCCCAATAACCGTTCATGGAAGCTTTGCTCGATCGGACAACTGCGACAGGGAGTTCCAGAAGATCGCCTCGAAGTTCGGAGCCAAGGAAGAACTCAACGCGGTCGACACCGTTACAGACCACACGCAGCCACCAGCCGATAATCGAAACGTAAGATCCGACGAATTTGATGTTGCAAAGGAAGCCAAGAAGCTGCAGGTACACCCCACTGACCCGAAGAAAACGGTCAATACGTCGGCTGACCTCACTGGTACATAGGAAGGCGCGCTCGTCGAGTTCCTCCGTGAGCGCTGGGAGATATTTGCATGGGAACCATCCGACATGCCAGGTATCCCCAGGGAACTCGCTGAGCACGCCCTTAATGTTGACCCAACAGCTAAACCAGTACAGCAGTCAATGCGCCGATTTTCTGAACCAAAGAGGAAAGCAATTGGCGAAGAAATCAATCGACTCCGTAAAGCAGGATTCATTCGGGAGCTCAAGGAAGCTGAGTGGGTAGCCAATCCTGTCATGGTGCCCAAAAAGGACACCACCGCTCTGCACATGTGTATCGATTACACCAGCCTTAATAAACACTGTCCGAAAGACCACTTCCCGCTGCCTCGTATTGATCAGATAGTCGACTCCACGACCGGATGCGATCGCCTCTCCTTCCTTGATGCATACTCCGGGTATAATCAGGTCAGACTGAAGAAAGAGGATCAGGAGCTAACCGCGTTCATCACCCCACACGGCGTTTTTTGTTACAACGTCATGACCTTCGGGTTAAAAACGCGGGAGCAACCTATCAACGTTGCATGCGAGGCTTGCCTTGGAGAGCGGATCGGGAGGAACATCGAGGTTTACATCGACGACATCGTGGTGAAGACGAAGCACGCCGCCACCCTCATCGATGACTTACGGGAAACCTTCGACAACTTAGACAAGTATAAAATCAAGCTGAATCCCAAAAAATGTTTCTTCGGAGTACCAGGGGGACAGGTACTCGGGTACTTCATCTCAGCCAGGGGAATTGAAGCCAATCCTTTGAAGATCAAAGCTATTCTCGACATGGAGCAGCCAAAGAATCTGCACCAAGTGCAGCAGTTGGCAGGGCGACTGGCAGCGCTTAGTAGATTCATCGCCAAGCTGGGAGAAAAAGCTTTGCCTTTCTATAACCTGATGAAAAAGTCAGAAAAGTTCGAGTGGACAAAAGAGGCGCAGGAGTCCTTCGATAACCTGAAGAAAATCCTGTCGACGTCCCCAGTCCTCGTCACCCCGCACGAAAAAGAAACGCTACTTATGTACATAGCCGCAACAGCACAAGTCTTCAGCAGCGTTTTGGTCGTTGAGCGAGAAGAGGCAGGAAAAGTCCACGGCGTTCAAAGGCCCGTGTACTACCTCAGTGAAGTACTGATGCGTGCAGTTGACACACGTCCGTTGGGAACCCCAAGAGGAAGGTGTGATGCGTACAGTAGCAAGTTTTCCCTCAGTAAGAAACCAAGGTTTATCGAACCAGTAGGAGTCAAGAAGCACGTTGAAGGTTGATGGTGGCGGAGTATAGTGCGGCGCAACACCAGGGATTCCGGCGCCAACGTGGAACCTGCACAACACAATCAAAGTACTTTGCCCCAACGTAACAGTGAGGTTGTCAATCTCACCGGCTTGCTGGAAACAAAGGATTAGATGTATAGTGTGGATGATGATGATTGTTTGCGAAGAACAGTAAAGAACAATTGCAGTAGATTGTATTTCAGATGTAAAGAATAGGACCGGGGTCCACGGTTCACTAGTGGTGTCTCTCCCATAAGATAAACAGATGTTGGGTGAACAAATTACAGTTGGGAAATTGACAAATAAAGAAGGCATAACAATGCACATACATATATCACGATGAGTACTATGAGATTTAATCAGGGCATTACGACAAAGTACATAGACCGCTATCCAGCATGCATCTATGCCTAAAAGTCCACTTTCGAGTTATCATCCGAACCCCTTCCGGTATTAAGTTGTAAACAACGAGACAATTGCATTAAGTATGGTGCGTAATGTAATCAACACAAATATCCTTAGACAAAGCATCGATGTTTTATCCCTAGTGGCAACAAGACATCCACAACCTTAGAACTTTACGTCACTCGTCCCGGATTTAATGGAGGCATGAACCCACTATCGAGCATAAATACCCCCTCTTGGAGTCACAAGTATCAACTTGGCCAGAGCCTCTACTAGCAACGGAGAGCATGCAAGAACATAAATAACATATATGATAGATTGATAATCAACTTGACATAGTATTCAATATTCATCGGATCCCAACAAACACAACATGAAGGATTACAAATAGATGATCTTGATCATGATAGGCAGCTCACAAGATCTAAGATGATAGCACAATGAGGAGAAGACAACCATCTAGCTACTGCTATGGACCCATAGTCCGAGGGGTGGACTACTCACACATCGATCCGGAGGCGATCATGGCGATGAAGAGACCTCCGGGAGATGATTCCCCTCTCCGGCAGGGTGCCGGAGGCGATCTCCTGAATCCCCCGAGATGGGATTGGCGGCGGCGGCGTCTCCGGAAGGTTTTCCGTATCGTGGCTCTCGGTATCGGGGGTTTCGCGACGAAGGCTTTAAGTAGGCGGAAGGGCAACGCGGGGGCCACACGAGGGCCCCACACGCCAGGGCCGCGCGGCCAAGGGCCAGGCCATGCCGCCCTGTTGTGTCGGCGCCTCGTGGCCCCACTTCCTTTCCCCCTCGGTCTTCTGGAAGCTTCGTGCAAAAATTGGACCCTGGGCGTTGATTTCGTCCAATTCCGAGAATATTTCTTTACTAGGATTTCTGAAACCAAAAACCGCGAGAAAACGACAAGCGGCTCTTCGGCATCTCGTTAATAGGTTAGTGCCTGGAAAATGCATAAATACAACATATAATGTGTATAAAACATGTATATATCATCAATAATGTGGCATGGAACATAAGAAATTATCGATACGTCGGAGACGTATCAGCATCCCCAAGCTTAGTTCTCGCTCGTCCCGAGCAGGTAAACGATAACAAAGATAATTTACGGAGTGACATGCCATCATAACCTTGATCATACTATTGTAAGCATATGTAATGAATGCAGCGATCAAAACAATGGTAATGACATGAGTAAACAAATGAATCATAAAGCAAAGACTTTTCATGAATAGTACTTCAAGACAAGCTTCAATAAGTCTTGCATAAGAGTTAACTCATAAAGCAATAAATCAAAGTAAAGGTATTGAAGCAACACAAAGGAAGATTAAGTTTCAGCGGTTGCTTTCAACTTGTAACATGTGTATCTCATGGATAATTGTCAATGTAAAGTAATATAACAAGTGCAATATGCAAGTATGTAGGAATCAATGCACAGTTCACACAAGTGTTTGCTTCTTGAGGTGGAGAGAAATAGGTGAACTTACTCAACATAAAAGTAAAAGAAAGGTCCTTCAAAGAGGAAAGCATCGATTGCTATATTTGTGCTAGAGCTTTTGTTTTGAAAACATGAAACAATTTTGTCAACGGTAGTAATAAAGCATATGTATCATGTAAATTATATCTTACAAGTTGCAAGCCTCATGCATAGTATACTAATAGTGCCCGCACCTTGTCCTAATTAGCTTGGACTACCGGGATCATCGCAATACACATGTTTTAACCAAGTGTCACAAAGGGGTACTTCTATGCCGCCTGTACAAAGGTCTAAGGAGAAAGCTCGCATTTCGGATTTCTCGCTTTTGATTATTCTCAACTTAGACATCCATACCGGGACAACATAGACAACAGATAATGGACTCCTCTTTAATGCATAAGCATATAGCAACAATTAGTGTTCTCATATGAGATTGAGGATATATGTCCAAAACTGAAACTTCCACCATGACTCATGGCTTTAGTTAGCGACCCAATGTTCTTCTCTAACAATATGCATGCTCTAACCAATAAAGTGGTAGATCTCCCTTACTTCAGAAAAGACGGACATGCATAGCAACTCACATGATATTCAACAAAGAGTAGTTGATGGCGTCCCCAGGAAACATGGTTATCGCACAACAAGCAACTTAATAAGAGATAAATTGCATAAGTACATATTCAATACCACAATAGTTTTTAGGCTATTTGTCCCATGAGCTATATATTGCAAAGGCGAATGATGGAAATTTAAAGGTAGCACTCAAGCAATTTACTTTGGAATGGCGGAGAAATACCATGTAGTAGGTAGGTATGGTGGACACAAATGGCATAGTGGTTGGCTCAAGGATTTTGGATGCATGAGAAGTATTCCCTCTCGATACAAGGTTTAGGCTAGCAAGGTTATTTGAAACAAACACAAGGATGAACCGGTGCAGCAAAACTCACATAAAAGACATATTGTAAACATTATAAGACTCTACACCGTCTTACTTGTTGTTCAAAACTCAATACTAGAAATTATCTAGACTTTAAAGAGACCAAATATGCAAACCAAATTTAACAAGCTCTAGGTGTTTCTTCATTAATAGGTGCAAAGTATATGATGCAAGAGCTTAAACATGAGCACAACAATTGCCAAGTATCAAATTATTCAAGACATTTTAGAATTACTACATGTAGCATTTCCCAATTCCAACCATATAACAATTTAACGAAGAAGATTCAACCTTCGCCATGAATACTATGAGTAAAGCCTAAGGACATATTTGTCCATATGCAACAGACGGAGCGTGTCTCTCTCCCACACAATGAATGCTAGGATCCATTTTATTCAAACAAAAACAAAAACAAAAACAAACCGACGCTCCAAGCAAAGTACATAAGATGTGATGGAATAAAAATATAGTTTCAGGGGAGGAACCTGATAATGTTGTCGATGAAGAAGGGGATGCCTTGGGCATCCCCAAGCTTAGACGCTTGAGTCTTCTTAAAATATGAGGGGTGAACCACCGGGGCATCCCCAAGCTTAGAGCTTTCACTCTCCTTGATCATATTGCATCATTTCCCTCTCTTGATCCTTGAAAACTTCCTCCACACCAAACTTGAAACAACTCATTAGAGGGTTAGTGCACAATAAAAATTTATATGTTCAGAGGTGACATAATCATTCTTAACACTTCTGGACATTGCATAAAGCTACTGGACATTAATGGATCAAAGGAATTCATGCAACATAGCAAAAGAGGCAATGCGAAATAAAAGGCAGAAACTGTCAAAACAGAACAGTTCGTAAAGACGAATTTTAAAGTGGCACCAGACTTGCTCAAATGAAAATGCCCAAATTGAATGAAAGTTGCGTACATATCTGAGGATCACGCACGTAAATTGGCAGATTTTTTTAAATTTTCTACAGAGACAACTGCTCAAATTCGTGACAGCAAGAAATCTGTTTCTGCGCAGTAATCCAAATCTAGTATTGGCTTTACTATCAAAGACTTTACTTGGCACAACAATGCAATAAAATAAAGATAAGGAGAGGTTTCTACAGTAGTAAACAACTTCCAAGACTCAAATATAAAATAAAAGTGCAGAAGTAAAAACATGGGTTGTCTCCCATAAGCGTTTTTCTGGACATTGCATAAAGCTACTGGACATTAATGGATCAAAGAAATTCATCCAACATAGCAAAAGAGGCAATGCGAAATAAAAGGCAGAATCTGTCAAAACAGAACAGTCCGTAAAGATGGATTTTATCGAGGCACCAGACTTGCTCAAATGAAAATTCCCAAATTGAATGAAAGTTGCGTACATATCTGAGGATCACGCACGTAAATTGGCATAATTTTCTGAGCTACCTACGAGAGGCAGGTCGAAATTCGTGACAGACAAAGAAATGCATACTCGCGCAGCAATCCAAATCTAGTATGAACCTTACTATCAAAGACTTTACTTGGCACAACAATGCACAAAACTAAGATAAGAAGAGGTTGCTACAGTAGTAAACAACTTCCAAGACTCAAATATAAAACAAAAATACTCGTAGTAAAAACATGGGTTGTCTCCCATAAGCGCTTTTCTTTAACGCCTTTCAGCTAGGCGCAGAAAGTGTGTATCAAGTATTATCAAGAGATGAAGCATCAACATCATAACCAGGGGTGTTGGGAGTTTTCTCAACTATGCATTGTATCTTATCTATGTAAGTTTCAGAGGCTCCCTTTTCATTAGTCTTAGGCTTGCTATTCTCATCAAACAAATTTTCGGGAACAAGCCAAGCATAATTATTTTCTAGTGCCTCGCACATTCCTAGGAGTTTGCACGGTATTGAGGTTTTAATATCCCCCTCATAATTAACTTGATTAGTATACTTTTGTCTATCTTTTTCCATTTTTTCAAGGGTACTGGCAAAATTGGTATAAGAGCCTAGCATATTGTATTTAGTGAAGACTTTTCTAGCTTCTCTTGCTACTCCCCCAAATTCTTTAAGAAGGGTTTCTAATACAAAATCTTTCTTTTCCCCTTATTCCATATCACCAAGCGTGAGAAACATGTGTTGGATTATAGGATTAAGATTAACAAATTTAGTTTCCAACATGTGAACTAAAGAAGCAACAGCAATTTCATAAGTAGGAGCAAGTTCTACCAAGTGTCTATCTTCAAAATCTTCAGTGGTACTAACATGAGTGAAAAAATCTTCTATATTATTTTTCCCAATTATAGACCCATGTCCTACCGGTATGTCTTTTAGAGTGTACTTAGGAGGAAACATGATGAAATAAGTAAAGCAAATGCAAATAACTAATTTTTTTGTGTTTTTGATATAGAGTGCAAGACAATAAATTAAGTAAAACTAGCAACTAATTTTTTTTGTGTTTTGATATAATGCAGCAAACAAAGTAGTAAATAAAATAAAGCAAGACAAAAACAAAGTAAAGAGATTGGATTGTGGAGACTCCCCTTGCAGCGTGTCTTGATCTCCCCGGCAACGGCGCCGTAAAAAGAGCTTGATGCGTGCGGTTGACACACGTCCGTTGGGAACCCCAAGAGGAAGGTGTGATGCGTACAGTAGCAAGTTTTCCCTCAGAAAGAAACCAAGGTTTATCGAACCAGTAGGAGTCAAGAAGCACGTTGAAGGTTGATGGTGGCGGAGTATAGTGCGGCGCAACACCAGGGATTCCGGCGCCAACGTGGAACCTGCACAACACAATCAAAGTACTTTACCCCAACGTAACAGTGAGGTTGTCAATCTCACCGGCTTGCTGTAAACAAAGGATTAGATGTATAGTGTGGATGATGATGATTGTTTGCGAAGAACAGTAAAGAACAATTGCAGTAGATTATATTTCAGATCTAAAGAATAGGACCGGGGTCCATAGTTCACTAGTGGTGTCTCTCCCATAAGATAAACAGATGTTGGGTGAATAAATTACAGTTGGGCAATTGACAAATAAAGAAGGCATAACAATGCACATACATATATCATGATGAGTACTATGAGATTTAATCGGGGCATTACGACAAAGTACATAGACCGCTATCCAAGCATGCATCTATGCCTAAAAAGTCCACTTTCGAGTTATCATCCGAACCCCTTCCGATATTAAGTTGTAAACAACGGACAATTGCATTAAGTATGGTGCGTAATGTAATCAACACAAATATCCTTAGACAAAGCATCGATGTTTTATCCCTAGTGGCAACAACACATCCACAACCTTAGAACTTTCCGTCACTCGTCCCAGCATTTAATGGAGGCATGAACCCACTATCGAGCATAAATACCCCCTCTTGGAGTCACAAGTATCAACTTGGCCAGAGCCTCTACTAGCAACGGAGAGCATGCAAGAACATAAATAACATATATGATAGATTGATAATCAACTTGACATAGTACTCAATATTCATCGGATCCCAACAAACACAACATGAAGGATTACAAATAGATGATCTTGATCATGATAGGCAGCTCACAAGATCTAACATGATAGCACAATGAGGAGAAGACAACCATCTAGCTACTGCTATGGACCCATAGTCCAGGGGTGGACTACTCACACATCGATCCGGAGGCGATCATGGCGATGAAGAGACCTCCGGGAGATGATTCCCCTCTCCGGCGAGGTGCCGGAGGCGATCTCCTGAATCCCCCGAGATGGTATTGGCGGCGGCGGCGTCTCTGGAAGGTTTTCCGTATCGTGGCTCTCGATACTGGGGGTTTCGCGACGAAGGCTTTAAGTAGGCGGAAGGGCAACGCGGGGGGGGCACACGAGGGCCCCACACGCCAGGGCCGCGCGGCCAAGGGCCAGGCCGCGCCGTCCTGTTGTGTCGGTGCCTCATGGCCCCACTTCCTTTCCCCCTCGGTCTTCTGGAAGCTTCGTGCAAAAATAGGACCCTGGGCGTTGATTTCGTCCAATTCCGAGAATATTTCTTTACTAGTATTTCTGAAACCAAAAACAGCAGAAAACAGAGCAATCGGCTCTTCGGCATCTCGTTAATAGGTTAGTGCCGGAAAATGCATAAATACAACATATAATGTGTATAAAACATGTAGATATCATCAATAATGTGGCATGGAACATAAGAAATTATCGATACGTCGGAGACGTATCAAGTACTCACACCCGCGAAGCAGAGATACCCTCACCATCAGAAGCTGGTGTATGCAGTATGGAAGTCGGCTCGCAAGCTGCGTCATTATTTGGCGGAGCATCCGATTATCGTCGTAGGTGAAGCCCCATTGAAAAGCATAATGACTAATCCAGAAGCCACGGGTCGAGTGTCCCAATGGGCCATCGAAATAGCGCCACACGACATAACCTACGTTAATCAAACGGCGATAAAATCCCAAGTCCTCCCAGATTTCGTGGCAGATTGGATCCAGTCACAGACACCAGCAGCACCCGACATGTCGGGATCATGGACAATGTACTTCGACGGGTCAAAACGGAGCACGGGCGCAGGAGCAGGAGTAATATTGATATCGCCGCAGGGAGATAAGATGAAGTACATACTACGTATGAATTTCTCCCTGCCGACGAACAATGAAGCGAGTATGAAGCGCTGCTGCACGGGATGAAGATGGCGAAAGCATGCGGGGCAACTCGCCTAGAAATCTACGGAGATTCAAACTTGGTGGTGCAGCAGTCGATGAACCTATGTGACGCAGTCAGCGACAACATGATCGCTTATTGACAGTTGTATCAAAATATGGAAGCCAAGTTTGAAGGATGCGAACTCAAACATATCGGCAGAGCCAACAATGAAGAAGCCGACACTCTGGCGAATATCGGGTCCATGTGCTCCCCCATCCCAGACGGAGTGTTTTACGAAGTCATTGCCCAACGATCGATAAAGGAGAAAGCTTCGGCACCTTCAAAATCATCGACTGATGAATCAGCGACGGACCAGCAGCAAACTGTCGAAGAACCTTCACCTTCGTCAGCGGAGCAAGTCCTCCTCCTCGAGCCGCTGTGGACCAAACCATTACTAGCATACTTGACGAAGCAGGAGTTGCCAGAGGGTTCTGTGGAAGCAAGGCAGATTGTCAGACGGTCAAAGGCCTTCACTGTGGTTAATGGCGAGCTTTACAAGCGTAGCATCTCGGGTATCCTCCAAAGGTGTATCGCCATTGACGATGGAAAAGCACTACTGCGTGAGATACATGAGGGAACCTGCAGACACCACGCAGGAAGCAGGGCCCTTGTAGCAAAAGCCTTCAGGGCAGGATTTTACTAGCCAACAGCAGCGTCGGATGCTAGAGATCTAGTCATGAAATGTGACCCCTGCCAGCGCTTTTCCCCAAAACCGCATGCCCCCGCAACAGATCTAATGACAATACCTCTAGCCTGGCCCTTTTCTCAGTGGGGACTCGATCAAGTTGGACCACTGCCGAGGTCGTCGCCTGGAGGGCACACGTATTTGCTGGTCGCAGTCGACAAGTTCACCAAATGGATCGAGGCAGTGCCCGTTCGAAACCAAAAGGCCGAAACAACAGTTCAGTTTTTCAGAGGAATAACTTGTCGGTTTGGTATGCCCCACAGTATCGTCACAGACAATGGAACTAACTTCGACTCCAAAGAGTTCCGAAAGTTCTGGGACGACGGAGGAATCAAATTAAAGTTTGCATCAGTAAGCCACCCGCAGACCAACGGGCAGGTGGAAAGGATCAACGGTCTAATAGGGGATGGCCTCAAGAAACGCCTTACAGGCGCGGCTGGAGCCTGGGTCGAGGAGCTACCATCTGTGCTATGGAGTTTGCGCACTACGCCTAACAGGTCGACTCAGTACACCCCGTTTTTCTTGGTGCACGGAGCCGAAGCAGTTCTACCAGCCGACGTTCGGTTCGAAGCTCCTCGGGTGACAGCGTATACATAATCTTCTTCCAACATCGCGCTGCAGGACGCCGTGGACCTTCTCGACGAAGCACGAGACATCGCCTTCGCAAGAACGACAGTGTACCAACAGGCGTTGAGGAATTATCACAGCCGACGGATACGCAGTCAAAGCTTTAATGTTGGGGACATGGTACTTCGGCTGAAGCAAGAAAGACCCCTGAAACTTGAATCCCCATGGGAAGGACCATACATCGTTACTGAAATAATACCAGGAGGAGCATATCGGCTCAAAAACCCAGCTTCAGGAAAAGACGTTGGGAATCCATGGAACATCGCACAGTTGCGACGGTTCTATACATAGGATGCAGTTGTTTTACTTACTTGATAGCCCTTAAGGTTGCTTTTGCATTATGAATAAAGTTCTAATCAGGTTTTCTACCTTTTTCTTAGTTTAGGCCCTATCACCCGAACATATCGTTTGGGGCACCAAACCATTGGCTCTTACTCCCATCGGGAGCGCTGGCCTGAAGAATATGCTTACACAGTGCCATTGATTAAATACTCTCAACGAGAGCTAAGATTAATGATGCACCAAAACAACCAATCCAAACCTCGAAAAATACGTGAGTGCTGCAGTCGATGGTTACAATATCACAAAATAAGGCTCAAACCGGTGCACCGCGTGACGAAGCCAAGCGTCTAATTCCCTCGATTAAGTCGATGGGTCTCGCTCTTACAAAAACTTACATATCGGCTTCGCAATAACATTGCAAAACTCAACGAAGTCGTCGAGAGAGCAGGTTGAACTGATCACTCAGCCGCCCTCGACAATAAATTATCAATCAAACTAGTATAGCGTGTAGCGCACGCGGTAAGTTTGTACAAAACAATCTTATGCAGGTACAAGGTTGTTACATTCATGACTCGGCTCCCTGGTTCCCTTGACCCCTCGTTTCTCTCTCAAGACACGACTCCATCCGAGAGACAATGGTATGCGCAGGGCCTCTAGCAATATCATAATACTGGCCTAAACTCCTCTCAGTGTTCGCTGCGGCCCACCAAATCTAAGGATGGATGGCATGCCAATACCGAAGCAAAAGCAAGTTCAGCACCAGCCAGAAGCTCTTTTCGCACCAACTGCCGAATCCTTTTGGGCGACTTGAATCGGGTGAACAGGGCAGACAAGGTTTCGGGTGATCCAGGGGAAACAAAGTATTCCAGACCATCGTGAGATGGGCATGGAACTTATCTAAGTAGTGATGTGCCTTCTCCACCCGATGTTCAAACTTCGCCATAATAACGGCCTTCGGACGATGCAGCCACAGATCGTGCTTTGGGTGAGCAGCATCAGTCATCGCCTCGACCTTCTCATGGATCTTCCTGTCTTCCTCGGATTTATCTGAAGATACAACTGGAAAGGAACGAATATCAGTTAAAGAGAACATCCGAGCTACGCCAGGAGTCAGAAGATGGGGAAAACACTCACAACCCAAACTTTCGGTGGCAACATGAAGACCATCGAGAGCATATTGCTCGATAGCGGTTGCTATTTCCCCTTTTTTCTTCACCAACGCTGCCATGGCCCGAAGAGAAGTAATGTCTTTATTTAAATGACACACTTGGTCACGTAAGTGGCGGATAAGGTCGGATTCATCGTTAGTCGAAGGATCTGAGGAAAGCTCGGCACGGGAAGAAGATGAAGTGATCAGCAGTACAATCTTTGGTTCAGAACAACATTAGCATAAAACTCCCATCGGGGAGTGCTTGGCGTATATATTACATTCAAAAGATCGTTTGAATTGGCAACAGAGCCGAAGTAAAACAGGTCTAAATATTGGTCTCGATTACAAGTCTTCAAGCAAAAGTTCAAGGAGGCGCTGATGATGAGTCGGGAGCAGCTTCAGGAGCGGGCTTAGCCTGTGCTTCATCTACCAACTTCAGGAGTCGGTTGGCACAAGTCACTGCCGATCTTTTAAAGGGTTCGAGGTCAACTACGTGGTTGTCGTCATCCACAAGCAAGGCCTTAGATAACTCCTCCAAGTTAGACCCCATCCCGTGGCCCATTAACAGCTGGAAAGTAAGAACCGCCCCAAACAAGCGAGAACGGCGTTTCAATACCTCCACAGGCTCGGGAGAGTCGACAAGAAAAGCATCCGCCATCTCGCCAAGGGTCTTGTCCTCGCTTCGGCTTCGGGAAGATCATCGAGTACGGCCTCGACAACGCTCCTTTAGTCTTTTGCAGAAGTCCAAGGACTTGGACATTAGACTCCGCAGCAAGCGACAGGGCATCGGATGTGGAGTCCTCCCGAAGCTGGTGGCGTCGGGTGACGGTTATATTGGAGGCCTCTGAAAAAAAGACAAATCAGTAGCCAAAAAGGAAGTACCAAAAATGAAAACTATGTGTCATGAACCTTACCCAATAAATCCTTGATGGATTCACGGAGGACGCCTTCCTTTTTATCGACTGCAACCGCTACCGCACGCATGGCGTCCTGCTCATCCTTCATCTGCTGCTTCAGCTTCGACACCTCCTCCTTCAGCAAGGAATTTTCCTTCTTGACGTCGACGGCGAGCCTGTTGGCCCCCAGCACTTGATCAGCCGAAGATTTGACAGTCTTCCGAAGCTGGGCGTTTTCAGCCTCCAGTCGGGTGAACTGCTCGGCAAAATCTACCACAACATCGAATGTGGCGTAAATAGGCTGCAGCAAGGAAAATCAGGGAGACTCAGTCGACATGAAGAAAATTCAGCAAAGCAAAGTAAAATAAATACTTACGTGATCGCGAGAAGCCGACGAAGTAGGAGCACCGCCAGGAGGAATAACCTTCGACACTGGAATCTTTTCCACGGCCGTCCTCGTAGGAGGCGTCGACTTGGCAGGAGAAGGATTCGGTTCCTTAGCTGATGCTGCCCTCTCAGCAGATAACTTAGCCCTCTTTGCGAGAGGGACAAGATCATCATCAGAGCTACTTCAGAAAGGAGAATGATTAGCATACAAAAATACAAAGGTTAAGTTGCAAGGGAGTAAAGATGCTTACAGTTCCAAGTCATCCTCGGCAGCGAAAAAGCCTGATGGCCCCTTGTCGGCAGGAGAAGGCGGAGAAGCTCCAACGACATCATTATCTCGGTCGCTGGGACTGGATTCAGCCGTCGTGATAAAATCTTCGTCTATCTGCAAGCGACGCTTGCTCCTGGTAAAAGCAACCTCTTCGACAGTGTCGTCCTCCTGGACATCGCTGTCCTCAAGGACTTGCTGGGCGTCCTCGGTCCCCTCGGAATCGTCATCATCATCCTCTGGTTCCACACCGCTTTCCGGTGTGGGAGGATAGCATTGGACGACGGAGGAGGCCTATCAAGAAGAGAAGGTGAAGTTTGTAAAACAGAACGAAGAAAGAAGAGATGAAAGCAAGCAAAGAGCGGCAAAGATTACCTCAGTTGGGAGATGGTCAAAATTGTAAGGAGGACGAGCCGATGTCAAGACAATATTATCCTTCATACTAAGGCACGTCAAGCAACGAACCTCGTCCCGAAGCTCATCTGCCGACAGGTCGGCAGAGCTGATCCTCGACTTGTCGGTCTTGGCGGTATAAAGCCATAACTGATGGGGTCGAGACATTAGCGGCTGCACTCGACGTTGTAGGAACACTGAAACTACTTCAGTGCCGCACATCGTCAAGCCTCCCGTGTTCTTCAAGACGATGACCCGCTCAAACAGTCTGTCGGCTGTCGCCCTCTCTTCGGGAGAAAGGGCGTTTCGCCAGGACTTTTTCTTGTGAGCCACCAAGACGTCATCAAAGTGGGGGAGATTCGAGCGCCGCCCGGGCACTATGGGATCACGCAGGTAAAACCACTTGTTGCGCCAGCCCTGGACGGACTCCTTCATTGGATAGTGATGACCCACAAGTATAGGGGATCGCAACAGTCTTCGCGGGAAATAAACCCAATTTATTGATTCGACACAATGGGAGACAAAGAATACTTGTAAGCCTTAACAGCGGAGTTGTCAATTCAGCCGCACTGGAAACAGACTTGCTCGCAAGAGTTTATCGATAGTAATAGTTTTATAGCGAGTAGCAGTAGTGAAATAATAGCAAGCAGAGTAACAAAGACAGCAATAGTGATTATAGTAAACGAGCAGGATTAAAATACCGTAGGCACAGGGATGGATGAACGGGCGTTGCATGGATGAGAGAAACTCATGTAACAATCAAGGCAGTGGCATTTGCAGATAATAATAAAATGGTATCCAAGTACTAATCAATCAATAGGCATGTGTTCCATATTTAGTCGCACGTGCTCGCAATGAGAAACTTGCACAACATCTTTTGTCCTACCAGACCGGTGGCAGCCGGGCCTCTAGGGAATCTATCTGGAAATTAAGGTACTCCTTTTAATAGAGCACCGGAGCAAAGCATTAACACTCCGTGAACACATGTGATCCTCATATCACCGCCTTCCCCTTCGGTTGTCCCAATTTATGTCACTTTGGGGCCTCGGGTTCGGACAACAATACGTGTATACAACTTGCGAGTAAGATCATAAAGCAATGAATATCATAATGAATTGATAACATGTTCAGATCTGAGATCATGGCACTCGGGCCCTAGTGACAAGCATTAAGCATAACAAGTTGCAACAATATCATAAAAGTACCAATTACGGACACTAGGCACTATGCCCTAACAATCTTATGCTATTACATGACCAATCTCATCCAATCTCTACCATCCCCTTCAGCCTACAGCGGGGGAATTACTCACACATGGATGGGGGAAACATGGCTGGTCGATGGAGAGGCGTCGGTGGTGATGATGGCGATGATCTCCTCCAATTCCCCGTCCCGGCGGAGTGCCAGAACGGAGTTTCTGGTCCCGAGACGGAGTTTCGCGACGGTGGCGGCGTACTGGATGTCTTCTGGCAATTTCTTCTAACCCCCCGTGCGTTTTGAGGTCGAAGGCGTTAAGTAGTCCAGAGGAGGGCGTCGGAGGCCAGCCGAGGGGGCCACACAGTAGGGCGGCGCGCCCCCCTCCTGGGCCGCGCCGGCCTAGTGTGTGGGGGCCTCGGGCCTCCACCCGGCTTGCCCTTCTGGCTCCGTCAATCTTCTGGAAAAATAAGACCTTTGGCATAAATTTCGAGGATTTTCCTGAAAGTTGGATTTCTGCACAAAAACGAGACACCGAACGGTTCCGCTGAAAACAGCGTTAGTCCGTGTTAGTTGTATCCAAAATACACAAATTAGAGGCAAAACAATAGCAAAAGTGTTCGGGAAAGTAGATACGTTTTGGACGTATCAACTCCCCCCAAGCTTAGCTTATTGCTTGTCCTCAAGCAATTCAGTTAACAACTGAGTGCGATAAAAACAACTTTCACGAACACATTTGTTCATATGATGTAAATATTCTCATGGTATGGCAAGTGCTTAAGCAATTCTTAATAAGATACATGCAAATAAAATCATCTAACAGCTATGTCAATCATGGAAAAGGTACCAACAAATTAATAATGAGCATCATGAATCATGTCTATCAGCAGGATTGCAATGTTCATAGAAGGATATGATAAATTGGTATCTCGCTTGCCCGTATTTGTACAGCAAAACATAAATGCTCGGGCACCTTTGAAGTTCATGGAAAGACTGGAAGTAGAGGTTATCAAAGATAAAAGCATCAAAGTTATACCACGGTTAATCACATTTTGGGACAAGCATATTATACTAAGAATGACAGTTGTGCTCTCAAGAAAGTGCTCAAGGAAAGGATGGAGAATCAATGTAAAAGTAAAAGATTGACCCTTCGCAGAGGGAAGCAGGGATTAACATGTGCTAGAGCTTTTCATTTGTAAAACAGGAGTAAAATTATTTTGAGAGGTGTTTGTTGTTGTCAACGAATGATAGTGGGTACTCTAACTACCTCGTCAACCGGACTTTCAAGAGCGGCTCCCATGAAGGACGTTATCTCTACCAGCAAGGTAAATCATCCCTCTTCTCTTTTGTTTACACACGTACTTTCGTTTTATTATGGATGACACTCCCCCAACCTTTGCTTACACAAGCCATGGCTAACCGAATCCTCTGGTGCCTTCCATCAATCACATACCATGGAGGAGTGTCTATTTGCAATTTAAGTTGCTTACTGATAAATCAGGGCAAAACATGTGAAGAGAATTATTAATGAAAGTTGATTAATTGGGGCTGGGAACCCCGTTGCCAGCTCTTTTTGCAAAATTATTGGATAAGCGGATGTGCCACTAGTCCATTATGAAAGTCTGTTAGGAGTAAATGACAAGATTGAAAGATAAACACCACATATTTCCTCATGAGCTATAAAACATCAACACAAATTAGTAGTATTTTGAAGGTTTAAAGGTAGCACATGAGAATTTACTTGGAATGGTTTGAAATGCCATGCATAGGTATTTATGGTGGACACTCTGGAATAACTTGGTTTTCAGGTGTTTGGAAGCACGAGCAGCGTTCCCGCTCAGTACAAGTGAAGGCTAGCAATAGACCGGGAAGCGACAATCAAGAGAGCAAGAATCGTCATAATCATGCTTGCGACAAAATAAATTAACGGAGGCATAAAAGTGATACAAGAACTCTGAGGTAAAGTAAATCATCGATGCTTAATTGACTTCTTGTTCAGTCATATGCATGCGTGAGCATGTGCCAAGTTGATTCAAGTGAATTATTTAGAGGAGGATACCACAACATCATACCTATCCATGAATAAAACAATGCAAGCAATATTTATGATATGCTACTCATATTAATAAATTGGAGCTAATCATGAGAGATCATGAACTATTAGACTTTCTTAAATGACATATACCTCATATGAACCAACTAAGCATGCTCACATGGATGAGTATATGTACAAAAATGAAAACAAATAGAGTTCATACCAGCCTCTCACCACAGTCGAATTGTCGTAGATCGTTATTATTGCCTTTTCACTTGTGTAGCTTGAATAATATGGAATGAAAACCAAGCTCCCGCCACCGAAGACCACTGAACTCATAATGAACTTTACAAAACCAAAGAAGAACAGCAAATATTTTTGGTGTTTTCAAATTAGAAACAAGAACAAAAGGAAACAAGCAAACAAAGCAAAATCTTTTTGGATTTTCTTATAGCAAACCAACAATAGCAAATAAAGCAAAACAAAAGTAAGAAACCAAAATAAACAAGTGGTGAAGAGAAACAACAGAAATATTTTTGGTATTTTTGTGTTTTAGGAAAGAAACAAAGCAAAAATAAGAAAATGAAAACTAAAAGAGTCGCATAAACACAAAGCAGTAGGAATTCGTCAAACTTGACAACAGTACATTAATCGATTTTTAAGAAATTCTTCCGCTGCTCAGCTCGAAAAGTGTTCAACTAATGAAAGTTAGATAACAACCTGGGGAACATGCACAAAAATTGGCTTCGCAAAATAACGTTCTGGCTGTTTTTGAGAATGTTTTTGGTGTCAGCCCAGAATCTATTTTCAATCAGCACTTCCCCAAATATCATCTCCCCCTCATTAGAAAACCATTTCAAGAAACTAAACAAGTATATACAAGTATCCAGCAACCATAATACGCAAAGAATGAGTGATGCCGGTATACCTCCCCCCAAGCTTAGGCTTTTGGCCTAAGAGGAGATCAATCCCATGGTGCCCATGAAGTAGCACCTCCGTAGTATGACGAAGATGGATCCGGGTATGTGCTGGAGGAAGCACCCGGATACGTGACGGTATAGTCGTAGGAGGGCTCGGCATCCTCGGAGTCATGCTGCTGGTGGAAGCCATGTATCTTCAGCTGCTCATCCACCTCCTCCTTAGAGCGCGACCATGGTTTCCTATCAACACTGAACAAATCTGGCTGCAGCAAAAGGAATTTCCCTCTCATCCCCGTCAGCAAACATCATTCTATAGACCATATTATATAAACTAGAGTCAGATGTAACAAATTGATGACTCTTCATAGCAGCAATATCAAGCCTTATAGGAGTGAATTTCACATCAGTAGGGTCAAGAGGAAGATCTAGATATGCTAAAATGCGCGATGCAATAATTCTCCAAATATAGGCCCCTTGTTAAACAAACGGCGAGCAACAAGAGCACCAAGATGATAAGGTGTGTCTCCAGTGAGTGCAGCAATTAAGAAAGCAAGATGATAGCTAGAAATATTACTAGTGTTCCCCCTTCCAAGAATGCTAGTAGCAATGTAATAAGCAAAATACTTAATGGCGGGGAGTTGAATGTTTCTTATCTTGCCACGCTGAATGGTGCGGCAATCATCATTGGTGATTTCTCGATAGAGCTCCAGCAAAGCCTTGGGGTTGTCATCGATCTTCTTTGTTGTACCTACAGGGGCAATATCCAATGCAGTACAAAAATCCTCCAACTTCATAGTAATAGGATTACCATAGATCTTGAATGCAACTCGTCGGGTGATAGTGCTTGTTGTTGAACTTAAAGCTCTCCACAAAGATTTTAGTGAGCATGTAGTATTGCTCCCTCTCATCTCCCATGTAGGTGGTTAAACCCGCCTTACCGACGAGGGTTAAGAAATCATCCAACAACCCTGCATTACTCAAAAAGTTATAACATGGGAAAGATGAAGCGTTAGGGACTCCATTGTCCTCTTCGGGTTCGAAGCTCGGTGCGATGAGGTCCTCATTATAGGATTGCCTGAATCGGATGGCGGTCCTAGAAGGCCTCCCCGTGCTTGTCGTCTCTCTTTCAAACACGTCTCCAAAGTTACAATTATCCGTCTTCCTTTTCTGAAATTTTTCAACAACCATTATAAAATTTGATTTGGTGACATATAGTTGAGGGAAACTACTATAGGAACTTGCTAGAGTACTAATCATGCATCAAAACTAGTTTCTACAACTTAGAACAAGCATGCAAGCTCACTAAACATGTTACCTACAGCAGCAAAATATTCAAGATATACTCAACCAAACAAAATTCTACTTGGATAATCGAAGGAGTCACACACCGGAGAGCAAATGTGCCAAAATTCAGACAGAAATCTGGGCTGAGCAAAGAGATCGAGAAATCTTGAGCAGAAACGCGAGTGAGAGAAAGCTGGTGCGAGTTTTTTTGAGAGAGAGAATGAGATGGGAGAAAGAGATGAAGAAGTGGGGCAAGGAGGGGCCCACACACCAGGGTGGCGCGCCCCCCCTTGCTGGCCGCGCCGGCCTGTGGGGTGCCACCCTGGGGTGCCCCACTGGTCATCCCCAGGTGCTCCCAGGTGCTTCTTTGAAAAATAAGACCAACGGTATAATTTTTGTGAATTTTTGAAAACTTTGAAAAATGCACATTTCTGGGTGTCAAAATTATTATTACTGGGCAGAAAAAGATTTTTGAAATCTCTAATTAACTAAAGAACTTTGCAAAACAAAAGTGCTACAGCAAGTAAAACAAGTGGAGGAAGAAAGAGATGTTGTTTAGTTCCTCTATGCATATAAAATGAATTTGTTAACAAGGTTGATCAAGTCTTGCCACCAAATAAATTTTACATAGCATAAGTAGAATTAAACCTCAAATCAATCATGTTACCTTGTATTGTATTGATATGGATCCAATCACAAGAGTTTGATATTCTTCTTTAGGCTCATATATTGGACAATCAATAGTTCCCACTTTGATAGTTCTCACATTATAAATTGTATTAACTCCACATGCTTTCTCAATCCTCTTGGGAAAATAAACGGTATGCTCCTTGTCATCGACATTGAAAGTAACTTTTCCTTTATTGCAATCAATAACAGCCCTTGCGGTGTTAAGAAAAGGTCTCCCAAGAATAATAGACATATTATCATCTTCGGGCATTTCCAACACAACAAAATCGGTTAATATCAAGCGAGTTATTAGTAACTTGAACAGGAACATCCTCACATATACCAACAGGAATAGCAGTAGATTTATCAGCCATTTGCAAAGATATATCAGTCGGTATCAACTTATCTAAATAAAGTCTCTTATAAAGAGAGAAAGGCATAACACTAACACCCGCTCCCAAATCACATAGAGCAGTTCTAACATAATTATTCTTGATAGAACAGGGAATAGTCGGTATACCTGGGTCGCCAAGCTTCTTTGGAACCTTACCATTCAAAGAGTAATTAGCAAGCATAGTGGAAATCTCCTCATTAGGAATTTTCCTTTTGTTAGAGACAATATCTTTCATATACTTTGAATAAGGAGGCAATTTAATAGCATCAGTCAAAGGTATTTGCAGGAATAAAGGTTTCATCCAATCACAAAATTTATTATACTGTTCTTCTTCCTTTGATTTTAGTTTCTTAGCAGGAAAAGGCATTTGCTTTTGAACCCAAGGTTCTCTATCATTACCATGTTTCCTAGCAATAAAATCTTCTTTAGTATACTTTTTATTTTTAGCATGCTTTTCAGGTTCTTCTTCAACCTCTTCTTTATCAGAAGCATCATTCTTATCATTATCTTTATCATGTTCATTACCACTTTCAGTTTCAGCATCGAAATATAAATACTATTAGGATCATTAACGAGCTCGAAGATTCTACAACAGTTTTATGTTTCTTTTTCTTATTCTTAGATGGAGCACTAGTTTCAGTTCGTTGAGAATCTTGTTCAACTCTTTTGGGATGCCCTTCGAGATATAAAGGATCCTGGGTAGAAACACCGCCTCTAGTTGTTACTTCATAAGCATGTTTTTCTTTAGAATTATCTTTTAACAAGTCATTTTGCACTTTAGTGAGTTGATCAATTTGAGTTTGAACCATATGAAAATGTTTAACAAGCATCTTAACATCATTGGAGGTTCTCTCCACAATACCATGCAATTCACCAATAGCTCGAGAATTTTCCATTAAATGATTCTCTAGTCTCATATTGAAATTATTTTGCTTAACAATATAATTATCAAACTCGTCTAAGCATTGAGCAGGAGGTTTTGAATACGGAATATCTTCCCTAGTAAAGCGTTCAAGGGAGTGTACCTCAATCATGTATGAAGGGGGAGTTATCTTGCATAAATCTTCTATGGGAGGTAAATTCTTCACATCTTCGGATTTAATACCCTTCTCTTTAAGAGATTTCTTGGCTTCCCTCATATCTTCATCATTTAATTTAATCATACCCCTCTTCTTCAATATTGGTGTCGGGGTTGGTTCGGTGTAGACCAATCATCATGATTCCGGCCTATTCTAGCCAATAATTCTTCGACGTACGTCCGGAGTTCTTTTCCTAAAAACACAACCAAGCACAACTATCCGGGTATGCCCTTGACTCAATGGTTAGTCCACTATAAAATATATCAAGTAAATCATGCTTTTCCAAATCATGTTCAGGCCGAGCTCTAATAAGAGAGCAAAATCTAGCCCAAGCCTCAGGCAATTTCTCTCCATGCATCTTCCTGATCAAAGTTATAAATTCTCTGCAAAGCAATATGTTGAGCACTAGCAGGAAAGTATTTCCGGAAGAAAACATCAAACAATTCTTTTGGACTATTAATAGAATCAGGTGGCAAACTATTATACCAAGTTTTAGCATCATCCTTTAATGAGAAAGGGAAAATTTTAGCAACGAAATAAGTACGCTTCTTAACATCATCAGAAAACAAGCTACTCAGAGTAGACAGCTCAATCATGTGTTCTACAGCACTTTTTTTTCAGTACCACAAAAAGGTGTTTTCTCAACAATAGATATACGAGACAAATCAAGAGAAAAATCATAATCCTTATCCTTAATGTTTATAGGAGATGTGGCAAATTTAGGATCAGGAGACAGTTTATATCTAACGAGTATATTGTGCAAGCAACTTTTTAATTTTTCTTGCATCGGTAGTAGCATTGCATTTATCAATAAAATCATCATCAAGTTCTACATAATCTTCATCAAGATCATCACTAGAGTATTCAACGGACTCAGGTGAATTAACAGGTGTAGCAGCATTTTTATTAGGAGTTTCAAGTACTTTCAATTTGTCTAGACCTAGCAATTGTAGCATCTAGAAAAGATCCCAATGAACCATCATTATCAAGCACAGCAGAAGCATCATCAAAATTATGAGAGGAATTTTCAGATCTAGCGAAGTACCAGACATGTGAAGCTTGTGGTGGTGAAACAAGTTTATCTATCACGGATGGTGAATCAAGAGCGACAGAGGTACTCGGAGTTGTACCTTTTCTTGTAGTGGATGGTAATATGGCGACTTTAGTATCGCGAGGTTTACCCATGATGGAGAATTTGCAGCGAACAATATCAATCCAAGTGAACTTCCAAATAAAGCTATGCTCCCCGGCAACGGCGCCAGAAAATAGTCTTGATGACCCACAAGTATAGGGGATTGCAATAGTCTTCGCGGGAAGTAAACCCAATTTATTGATTCGACACAAGGGGAGACAAAGAATACTTGTAAGCCTTAACAGCGGAGTTGTCAATTCAGCTGCACCTGGAAACAGACTTGCTCGCAAGATTTTATCAGTAGTAACAGTTTTATAGCAGTAGCAGTAGTGAAATAATAGCAGCAGAGTAACAAAGACAGCAGTAGTGATTATAGTAAACAGCAGGATTAAAATATAGGCACAGGGATGGATGAACGTGCGTTGCATGGATGAGAGAAACTCATGTAACAATCAAGGCAAGGCATTTGCAGATAATAATAAAACGGTATCCAAGTACTAATCAATCAATAGGCATGTGTTCCATATTTAGTCGTACGTGCTCGCAATGAGAAACTTGCACAACATCTTTTGTCCTACCAGCCGGTGGCAGCCGGGCCTCTAGGGAATCTCATCGGAAATTAAGGTACTCCTTTTAATAGAGTACCGGAGCAAAGCATTAACACTTCGTGAACACATGTGATCCTCATATCACCGCCTTCCCCTTCGGTTGTCCCAATTTCTGTCACTTTGGGGCCTCGGGTTCCGGACAACAATACGTGTATACAACCTGCAGGTAAGATCATAAAGCAATGAATATCATCATGAATTGATAACATGTTCAGATCTGAGATCATGGCACTCGGGCCCTAGTGACAAGCATTAAGCATAACAAGTTGCAACAATATCATAAAAGTACCAATTACGGACACTAGGCACTATGCCCTAACAATCTTATGCTATTACATGACCAATCTCATCCAATCCCTACCATCCCCTTCAGCCTACGGCGGGGGAATTACTCACACATGGATGGGGGAAACATGGCTGGTCGATGGAGAGGCGTCGGTGGTGATGATGGCGATGATCTCCTCCAATTCCCCGTCCCGGCGGAGTGCCGAACGGAGTTTCTGGTCCCGAGACGGAGTTTCGCGACGGTGGCGGCGTACTGGATGTCTTCTGGCGATTTCTTCTAACCCCCCGTGCGTTTTTAGGTCGAAGGCGTTAAGTAGTCCAGAGGAGGGCGTCGGAGGCCGGCCGAGGGGGCCACACAGTAGGGCGGCGCGCCCCCCTCCTTGGCCACGCCGGCCTAGTGTGTGGGGGCCTCGGGCCTCCACCTGGCTTGCCCTTCTGGCTCCGTCAATCTTCTGAAAAAATAAGACCTTTGGCATAAATTCCGAGGATTTTCCTGAAAGTTGGATTTCTGCACAAAAACGAGACACCAGAGCAGTTCTGCTGAAAACAGCGTTAGTCCGTGTTAGTTGTATCCAAAATACACAAATTAGAGGCAAAACAATAGCAAAAGTGTTTGGGAAAGTAGATACGTTTTGGACGTATCAGATAGTCGAAGTGGTCGACCTCCTTCCTGACAACAAAGCCGACGCCACTGATGACGGGGGGGCCATTGCTGTCATTGTGGCGCTTCACATAGAAGATCTTCCTCCAAAGACCCCAGTGAGGGTCAATGCCGAGGAAGGCCTCGCAAACAGTGATGAAGATGGAGAGATGGAGGATGGAGTTTGTGGTCAGCTGCCAGAGCTGGATCCCGTAGAAGAAAAGAAGAGAGCGAAGGAACTCGTGGGCCGGAAGAGAAAGACCACGGAACAAAAAGGCAACGAACATGACAGTAAAACCCTTCGGGGGCCTTGGGCGAGAAACCGCATGATGACCCACAAGTATAGAGGATCGCAACAGTCTTCGAGGGAAGTAAAACCCAATTTATTGATTCGACACAAGGGGAGACTAAGAATACTTGAAAGCCTTAACAGCGGAGTTGTCAATTCAGCTACACCTGGAAACAGACTTTCTCGCAAGAGTTTATCAGTAGTAACAGTTTTATAGCAGTAGTAGTGGTGAAATAACAGCAGCAGAGTAACAAAGACAACAATAGTGATTATAGTAAACAACAGGATTAAAATACTGTAGGCACAGGGATGGATGACGGGCGTTGCATGGATGAGAGAAACTCATGTAACAATCAAGCAGGGCATTTGCAGATAATAATAAAACGGTATCCAAGTACTAATAAATCAATAGGCATGTGTTCCATATATAGTCGTACGTGCTCGCAATGAGAAACTTGCACAACATCTTTTGTCCTACCAGCCGGTGGCAGCCGGGCCTCTAGGGAATCTATCGGAAATTAAGGTACTCCTTTTAATAGAGCACCGGAGCAAAGCATTAACACTCGTGAACACATGTGATCCTCATATCACCGCCTTCCCCTTCGGTTGTCCCAATTTCTGTCACTTTGGGGCCTCGGGTTCCGGACAGCAATACGTGTATACAACTTGCGGGTAAGATCATAAAGCAATGAATATCACCATGAATCGATAACATGTTCGGATCTGAAATCATGGCACTCGGGCCCTAGTGACAAGCATTAAGCATAACAAGTTGCAACAATATCATAAAAGTACCAATTACGGACACTAGGCACTATGCCCTAACAATCTTATGCTATTACATGACCAATCTCATCCAATCCCTACCATCCCCTTCAGCCTACAACGGGGGAATTACTCACACATGGATGGGGGAAACATGGCTGGTCGATGGAGAGGCGTCGGTGGTGATGATGGCGATGATCTCCTCCAATTCCCTGTCCCGACGGAGTGCCAGAACGGAGTTTCTAGTCCCGAGACAGAGTTTCACGACGGTGGCGGCGTACTGGATGGTTTCTGGCGATTTCTTCTAACCCCCCGTGCATTTTTAGGTCGAAGGCGTTAAGTAGTCCGAAGGAGGGCGTCGGGGGCCAGCCGAGGCGGCCACACAATAGGGCGGCGCGCCCCCCTCCTGGGCCGCGCCGGCCTAGTGTGTGGGGCCCTTGGGCCCCCACCTGGCTTGCCCTTCTGGCTCCGTCAATCTTCTGGAAAAATAGGACCTTTGGCATAAATTCCGAGAATTTTCCTGAAAGTTGGATTTCTGCACAAAAAACGAGACACCAGAGCAGTTCTGCTGAAAACAGCGTTAGTCCGTGTTAGTTGTATCCAAAATACACAAATTAGAGGCGAAAACAATAGCAAAAGTGTTCGGGAAAGTAGATACGTTTTGGACGTATCAACTCCCCCAAGCTTAGCTTATTGCTTGTCCTCAAGCAATTCGATTAACAACCGAGTGCGATAAAAGAACTTTCACGAACACATTTGTTCATATGATGTAAATATTCTCATGATATGGCAAGTACTTAAGCAGTTCATAATAAGATACATGCAAATAAAATCATCTAATAGCTATGTCAATCATGGAAAAGGTACCAACAAATTAATAATGAGCATCATGAATCATGTCTATCAGTAGGATTGCAATGTTCATAGAATGATATGATAAAGTGGTATCTCGCTTGCCCGTAATTGTACAGCAAAACATAAATGCTTGGGCACCTTTGAGGTTCATGGGAAGACTGGAAATGGAGATTATCAAAGATAAAAGCATCAAAGTTATACCACAATTAATCACATTTTGGGACAAGCATATTATACTAAGAATGACAATTGTGCTCTCAAGAAAGTGCTCAAAGAAAGGATGGAGACTCAATGTAAAAGTAAAAGATTGACCCTTCGCAGAGGGAAGCAGGGATTAACATGTGCTAGAGCTTTTCATTTGTAAAACAGGAGTAAAATTATTTTGAGAGGTGTTTGTTGTTGTCAACGAATGATAGTGGGTACTCTAACTACCTCATCAACCAGACTTTCAAGAGCGGCTCCCATGAAGGACGTTATTTCTACCAGCAAGGTAAATCATCCCTCTTCTCTTTTGTTTACACACGTACTTTAGTTTTATTAATGATGACACTCCCCCAACCTTTGCTTACACAAGCCATGGCTAACCGAATCCTCGGGTGCCTTCCATAAATCACATACCATGGAGGAGTGTCTATTTGCAATTTAAGTTGCTTACTGATAAATCAGGGCAAAACATGTGAAGAGAATTATTAATGAAAGTTGATTAATTGGGGCTGGGAACCCCGTTGCCAGCTCTTTTTGCAAAATTATTGGATAAGCGGATGTGCCACTAGTCCATTATGAAAGTCTGTCAGGAGTAAATAACAAGATTGAAAGATAAACACCGCATATTTCCTCATGAGCTATGAAACATTGACACAAATTGAGAAGCATTTTGAAGGTTTAAAGGTAGCACATGAGAATATACTTGGAATGGTTTGAAATGCCATGCATAGGTATTTATGGTGGACACTCTGGAATAACTTGGTTTTCAGGTGTTTGGAAGCACGAGCAGCGTTCTCGCTCAGTACAAGTGAAGGCTAGCAATAGACCGGGAAGCGACAATCAAGAGAGCAATGAATCGTCATAATCATGCTTGCGACAAAATAAATTAACGGAGGCATAAAAGTGATACAAGAACTCGAGGTAAAGTAAATCATCGAGGCTTAATTGACATTTTGTTCAGTCATATGCATGCGTGAGCACGTGCCAAGTTGATTCAAGAGAATTATTCAGAGGAGGATACCACAATGTCATACCTATCTATGAATAAAGCAATGCAAGCAAATATTTATGACATGCTACTCATATTAATAAATTGGAGCTAATCATGAGAGATCATGAACTACTAGACTTTCTTAAATGACATATACCTCACATGAACCAACTAAGCATGCTCACATGGATGAGTATATGTACAAAAATGAAAACAAATAGAGTTCATACCAGCCTCTCACCACAATCGGATCGTCGTATATCGTCATTATTGCCTTTTCACTTGTGTAGCTTGAATAATATGGAATGAAAACCACGCTCCAGACCACCGAAGACCATTGAACTCATAATGAACTTTACAAAACCAAAGAAGAACAGCAAATATTTTTGGTGTTTTCGAATTTGGAAGCAAGAACAAAAGGAAACAAGTAAACAAAGCAAAATCTTTTTGGATTTTCTTATAGCAAACCAACGATAGCAAATAAAGAAAAATAAAAGCAAGAAACCAAAATAAACAAGTGGTGAAGAGAAACAACAGAAATATTTTTGGTATTTTTTGTGTTTTAGGAAAGAAACAAAGCAAAAACAAGAAAATGAAAACTAGAAGAGTCACATAAACGCAAAGCAACAGAAATTCGTCAAACTTGACAGCAGTACAGTAATCGATTTTTAAGAAATTCTTCCGCTGCTTAGCTCGAAAAGTGTTCAACTAATGAAAGTTAGATAATAACCTGGGGATCATGCATAAAAATTGGCTTCGCAAAATAACGTTCTGGCTGTTTTTGGGAATTTTTTTGGTAACAGTCCAGAATCTGTTTTCAATCAGCACTTCCCCAAATATCATCTCCCTCTCATTAGAAAACCACTCAAAGAAACTAAACAAGTATATACAAGTATCCAGCAACCATAATATGCAAAGAATGAGTGATGCCGGTATACCTCCCCCCAAGCTTAGGCTTTTGGCCTAAGTGGAGTTCAACCCCAGCGAGGATCAGGATTCCACGCCGGTGGGTCATACATGGCGTAGTCATAATAAGGTCCCGGTGCAGTAGAAGAGGGTGAAGGCTCCTCATGCCCAACTTGTTGATGCGAAGAACTTGCTGCATCGGATGAGTCGAGGCGTTCCTCGGCCTCCTCCGTTCCGTCTCTTGCATGATGGCCATCTCCCTCTATGTATGCATTCAGTTCACCTTCCGTGACTGACCAATCCTTCCTGGAATCAAAGTTAAATAGAACAGAGTGTGGCAATCCTACTAATTTTTCAGTTTTCTTAGTTGTTCTCCAAGTTTTCTTGTAAAATGTTATTCTGTAAGACAAGTTACTCAAATTAGACAAATCAGAAACAAATTCATGCTTAATCATGGAAACTATGTCAAGTTTCTCTATGGGGAGCTGAATATCAAGATGATGAGGTTCTACACCATGCATAGCTAATAAGCGAGAGGCGATGAGACCTCCACAAATTCCTCCCTTCTCACGGTTAGTAGCAAGTCTATAGGCTATCAAAGCACCCAAGTTGTAAGTCCTATCACCTTGCAATGCAGCAGCTAGAAAGGCTAAATCCTGGATAGATAACTTACTTGCATTCTTTCTAACAAGAACGCACTTGGTGATGAAATAAGCAAAGTAACGAATAGCTGGGAGTTGAATACTACTGATTTTACCACCATCCTCTAAGTAGATTCTTCCATGACAAATCATCTTGAAGAGGTTCAAGAGCTCTTGCGGCGATCCCCTTATCTTCTCGCATGATCCCCATTGCGGCACTCTAATTGCTGCACAAAAATCATTGAATGGCAAGTTGACAGCTTTATTATAAATTTTGTACCGAACCATGGGGTTAGATTGCGACCAATTGAATTCAAAATCCTGCACTACAGACATAGTCAATTTTGCATATTCGCATGGTTCACCAACAACAAAATCATCCAACCCTGCACGAGAGATTAGATTCTGAACATCTCGCAAGATTCCTGCACTTCTCATAAAATCAACACACGGGTAGTAAGAGGGGTACACTCCTTCTTCGCGGTGAACTCTCATAACCTGTTGCACCTAAAATTCTTGTTGGTTGAGTTGGTGCTTATTCCACTCCATTTTCTGAAATTTTTCAACAACCATTATAAAATTTGATTTGGTGACATATAATTGAGGGAAACTACCATAGGAACTTGCTAGGGTACTAATCATGCATCAAAACTAGTTTCTACCACTTAGAGCAAGCATGCAAGCTCACTAAACATGTTACCTACAGCAGCAAAATATTCAAGATATACTCCACCAAACAAAATTCTACTTGGATAATCGGAGGAGTCACATACCGGAGAGCAAATGTGCCAAATTTCAGACAGAAATCTGGGCTGAGCAAAGAGATCGAGAAATCTTGAGCTCTTGAGCACAAACACGAGTGAGAGGAATCTGGTGCGAGTTTTTTCGGGAGAGAGAAGAGAATGGGAGAAAGAGATGAAGTGGTGGGGCAATGAGGGGCCCACACACCAGGGTGGCGCGCCCCCCTCCTTGGCCGCGTCGGCCTGTGGGGTGCCACCCTGGGGTGCCCCACTGGTCATCCCTGTGTGTTCCCGGGTGCCTCGTCGAAAAATAGGACCAATGGTATAATTTTTGTGAATTTTTGAAAACTTTGAAAAATGCACATTTCGGGTGTCAAAATTATTATTACTCGGCAAAAAAAGATTTTGAAATCTCTAATTAACTAAAGAACTTTGCAAAACAAAAGTGCTACAGCAAGTAGATCAAGTGGAGGAAGAAAGAGATGTTGTTTAGTTCCTCTATGCATATAAAATGAATTTGTTAACAAGGTTGATCAAGTCTTGCCACCAAATAAATTTTACATAACATATGAAGAAATAAACCTCAAATCAATCATGTTACCTTGTATTGTATTGATATGGATCCAATCACAAGAGTTTGATATTCTTCTTTAGGCTCATATATTGGACAATCAATAGTTCCCACTTTGATAGTTCTCACATTAGAAATCGTATTAACTCCACATGCTTTTTCAATCCTCTTGGGAAAATAAATGGTATGCTCCTTATCATCGACATTGAAAGTAACTTTTCCTTTATTGCAATCAATAACAGCCACTGCGGTGTTAAGAAAAGGTCTCCCAAGAATAATAGACATATTATCATCTTCATGCATTTCCAACACAACAAAATCAGTTAATATCAAGCAGTTATTAGTAACTTGAACAGGAACATCCTCACATATACCAACAGGAATAGCAGTAGATTTATCAGCCATTTGCAAAGATATATCAATCGGTATCAACTTATCTAAATAAAGTCTCTTATAAAGAGAGAAAGGCATAACACTAACACCCGCTCCCAAATCACATAGAGCAGTTCTAACATAATTATTCTTAATAGAACAAGGAATAGTTGGAATACTCGGGTCGCCAAGCTTCTTTGGAACCTTACCATTGAAAGAGTAATTAGCAAGCATAGTGGAAATCTCCTCATTAGGAATTTTCCTTTTGTTAGTGACAATATCTTTCATATACTTTGAATAAGGAGGCAATTTAATAGCATCAGTCAAAGGTATTTGCAGGAATAAAGGTTTCATCCAATCACAAAATTTATTATAGTGTTCTTCTTCCTTTGATTTTAGTTTCTTAGCAGGAAAAGGCATTTGCTTTTGAACCCAAGGTTCCCTTTCATTACCATGTTTCTTAGCAATAAAATCTTCTTTAGTATACTTTTTATTTTTAGCATGCTTTTCGAGTTCTTCTTCAACCTCTTCTTTATCGAAGCATCATTCTTATCATTATCTTTATCATGTTCATTACCACTTTCGGTTTCAGCATCGAAATAGAAATACTATTAGGATCATTAACAGGCTCAGAGGATTCTACAACAGTTTTATGTTTCTTTTTCTTTTTCTTAGATGGAGCACTAGTTTCAGTTCGTTGAGAATCTTGTTCAACTCTTTTGGGATGCCCTTCAGGATATAAAGGATCCTGGGTAGAAACACCGCCTCTAGTTGTTACTTCATAAGCATGTTTTTCTTTAGAATTATCTTTTAACAAGTCATTTTGCACTTTAGTGAGTTGATCAATTTGAGTTTGAACCATTTGAAAATGTTTAACAAGCATCTTAACATCATTGGAGGTTCTCTCCACAATACCATGCAATTCACCAATAGCTCGAGAATTTTCCATTAAATGATTCTCTACTCTCATATTGAAATTACTTTGCTTAACAATATAATTATCAAACTCATCTAAGCATTGAGCAGGAGGTTTTGAATACGAAATATCTTCTCTAGTAAAGCGTTCAAGGGAGTGTACCTCAATCATGGATGAAGGGGGAGTGATCTTACATAAATCTTCTATGGGAGGTAAATTCTTCACATCTTCGGATTTAATACCCTTCTCTTTAAGAGATTTCTTGGCTTCCCTCATATCTTAATAATTTAATTTAATCATACCCCTCTTCTTCAATATTGGTGTCGGGGTTGGTTCAGGTGTAGACCAATCATCATGATTCCGGCCTATTCTTGCCAATAATTCTTCAGCGTCGTCTGGAGTTCTTTTCCTTAAAACACAACCAGCACAACTATCCAGGTATGCCCTAGACTCAATGGTTAGTCCACTATAAAATATATCAAGTAAATCATGCTTTTCCAAATCATGTTCAGGCTGAGCTCTAATAAGAGAGCAAAATCTAGCCCATCTTCCTGATCAAAGTTATAAATTCTCTGCAAAGCAATATGTTGAGCACTAGCAGGAAAGTATTTCCGGAAGAAAACATCAAGCAATTCTTTTGGACTATTAATAGAATCAGGTGGCAAACTATTATACCAAGTTTTAGCATCATCCTTTAATGAGAAAGGAAATTTTTTAGCAACGAAATAAGTACGCTTCTTAACATCATCAGAAAACAAGCTACTAAGAGTAGCTAGCTCAATCATGTGTTCTACAACACTTTCTTTTTCAGTACCACAAAAAGGTGTTTTCGCAACAATAGATATATGAGACAAATCAAGAGAAAAATCATAATCCTTATCCTTAATGTTTATAGGAGATGTGGCAAATTTAGGATCAGGAGACAGTTTATATCTAACAGTATGTTGTGCAAGCAAATTTTTAATTTTTCCTGCATCAGTAGTAGCATTGCATTTATCAATAAAATCATCATCAAGTTCTACATAATCTTCATCAAGATCATCACTAGAGTATTCAACAGACTCAGGTGAATTAACAGGTGTAGCAACATATTCATTAGGAGTTTCAGCATTTTCAATTTGTCTAGACCTAGCAATTGTAGCATCTAGAAAAGATCCCAATGAACCATCATTATCAAGCACGACGAAGCATCATCAAAATTATGAGAGGAATTTCCAGATCTAGCGAAGTACCAAGCATGTGAAGCTTGTGGTGGTGAAACAAGTTTATCTATCACGGATGGTGAATCAAGAGCAACAGAGGTACTCGAGTTGTACCTTTTCTTGTAGTGGATGGTAATATGGCGACTTTAGGATCGCGAGGTTTACCCATGATGGAGAATTTGCAGCGAACAATATCAATCCAAGTGAACTTCCAAATAAAGCTATGCTCCCGAGCAACGGCGCCGTGAAAATAGTCTTGATGACCCACAAGTATAGGGGATCGCAACGAGTCTTCGAGGGAAGTAAAACCCAATTTATTGATTCGACACAAGGGGAGACAAAGAATACTTGAAAGCCTTAACAGCGGAGTTGTCAATTCAGTCGCACTGGAAACAGACTTGCTCGCAAGAGTTTATCGATAGTGACAGCTTTATAGCGATAGTAGTGGTGAAATAACAGCAGGAGAGTAACAAAGACAAGTAGTAGTGATTATAGTAAACAAGCAGGATTAAAATACCGTAGGCACAGGGATGGATGACGGGCGTTGCATGGATGAGAGAAACTCATGTAACAATCAAGCGTGGCATTTGCGGATAATAATAAAACGGTATCCAAGTACTAATCAATCAATAGGCATGTGTTCCATATTTAGTCGTACGTGCTCGCAATGAGAAACTTGCACAACATCTTTTGTCCTACCAGCCGGTGGCAGCCGGGCCTCTAGGGAATCTACTGGAAATTAAGGTACTCCTTTTAATAGAGCACCAGAGCAAAGCATTAACACTCCGTGAACACATGTGATCCTCGTATCACCGCCTTCCCCTTCGGTTGTCCCCATTTCTGTCACTTTGGGGTCTCGGGTTCCGGATAGCAATACGTGTATACAACTTGCAGGTAAGATCATAAAGCAGTGAATATCATCATGAATCGATAACATGTTCAGATCTAAAATCATGGCACTCGGGCCCTAGTGACAAGCATTAAGCATAACAAGTTGCAACAATGTCATAAAAGTACCAACTACGGACACTAGGCACTGTGCCCTAACAATCTTATGCTATTACATGACCAATCTCATCCAATCCCTACCATCCCCTTCAGCCTACAGCGGGGGAATTACTCACACATGGATGGGGGAAACATGGCTGGTCGATGGAGAGGCGTCGGTGGTGATGATGGCGATGATCTCCTCCAATTCCCCGTCCCGGCGGAGTGCCAGAACGGAGTTTCTGGTCCCGAGACGGAGTTTCACGACGGTGGCGGCGTTAAGTAGTCCGAAGGAGGGCGTCGGGGTCCAGCCGAGCCGGCTACACAATAGGGCGGCGCGCCCCCCTCCTGGGCCGCGCCGGCCTAGTGTGTGGGTCCCTCGGGCCCCCACCTGGCTTGCCCTTCTGGCTCCGTCAATCTTCTGGAAAAATAGGATCTTTGGCATAAATTCCGAGGATTTTCCTGAAAGTTGGATTTCTGCACAAAAACGAGACACCAGAGCAGTTCTGCTGAAAACAGCGTTATTCCGTGTTAGTTGTATCCAAGATACACAAATTAGAGGCGAAACAATAGCAAAAGTGTTCGGGAAAGTAGATACGTTTTGGACGTATCACCGCACCTGGAAGACGAATATCATCTTCAGATGAGGAGATGAAGCCGAGGGCGCGCAGCTTGTTGATGTCGCGGTTGGAAATGGCGGAGGCACTCCAATCGCGGCTAACTTTGGCCGCGTCCGAAGTGCTGGCGCTCTTCTTCTTGCCCATGGCGTGCGGAACTTCTGACGAAGAAACAGAGGAAGCGGGAAGATTTGGGTGAGGAAGATGAGCAGTAAGAGGTGTGAAAGGTAAAAACATGGAGGCCCTCTATTTATGCCGTAAGAATCTGTGCGAGATCGTGGCCATAACTCCACAGGCGTCGTGGGAGGTGGAGCGGTTCTGGCTGTACACGTGGCGCTTGAAAAGAGAACGGAACCTGCGGTCCATTATTCCCACGTTGTGCGAAAATCGAGGGGACGCCTCGGTCGCCGCGCGTGCACTGGTCAAGTCCTAAAAACTGCCCGCGCAGAACTAGGGTGGGCCCGTCAGGTCAAGTCTTGTCAATCAAACCACATCAGCCGCACGTCAACAGTGACGTCATAGAGATTGTTGCAAACACTCGAAGAAAAACTGAAAAGTTATTGGATGGTGAACTTGAGTCTAAGCACAGATTGTGAAGCATCTGCACTTAGACTCGGGGGCTACTCCCATCGGGAGCGCTGGACGCGCACCCGATAAATCAAGGACTCGAGGAAAAGATGAAGAGAAAGGTGGTTGCTCGGCCTGAGTCTACGCACGGATTACAAGCATCCGTACCTAGACTCGGGGGCTACTCCCATCGGGAGCGCCAGAACTTTTTTGCACTTCAGGATCATGCCCGGGGACTTGATTCTGTGTAGGGTAACGTTGTTTTGCCATCGGCAGTTAACCAACAAAAGTTGGGCACGTTACTTATCATCCCTTGCATGTGGAAAATATATCGGATGACCGATGAAGACTTGCAGAAAAACTTCGGCAGAATAAAATGTTCGAGTGGTACAACTTGAGTCTATGCACGGATTGCAAGCATCCGTACCTAGACTCGGGGGCTACTCCCATCGGGAGCGCTGACGCGCACCCAACAGAAGAAGATGATGCTGATTCAAGATGAACAAGAGCAATCAAGGAGAAGAACATCAGAAGGAGACATGCTTCAGTCCCCACCCGAACTATGTTCGGCTGGACACTCGGGGGCTACTGACGTGGGCATTACCCTTCGGGTAACCGACATTGCCCTATCCCATATTGTCTAATTGGAGGCCCATGAAGGCACTTGGAGGCAAGACGGGCCGCTTGGATGGCGCACCAGAAAATTCCTTGACGGGCAAGGCAAGGAAGCAGCCGAACAAGGGAGGATTAGATTTAAAACTGTTGTAAACCTAGTCGTACACGGTTAGACCTGTTGAGACCTGACCTCCTATATAAAGGCCAGGAGAGGGGCTGCCGAGGGACAATCAATCTTAGCAATCTAGGCCACCAAAAAGTCTAGAGCTAGGCCATCATAGCACTTAGCCTCTCAACGAGATCTCAGCCGAACTATTCGGCACCCCATTGTAACCCAATATCTTCATAATCAAGAACAGACAGGCAGGACGTAAGGGTTTTACCTCATCGAGGGCCCCGAACCTGGGTAAATCGCTCTCCCCGCTTGTCTGTAAACCGATGTCTCGTGTCAGCTTGCAGGATTCCGTCAACCCTAAGCCCCAATCGGAGGGCATTGCCGAGGAGTACCCTCGACAGCCTCCCTGTTGGCTGCAGCACCGGAGGAATGAGAAAGGTGGCCCTTCCACTAGAAGATATGGCGTTTCATCGGCGGCCGGGCAGTAACCATGAAGGGCTCCACAACATCTCTAGATTCACCGCCGTGTGAGCTCACGAACTCCATTCATCGATTTCCCACATTCATCGATTTCCCAACAGGCCAACTCCACAGTTCCAAATTTCAGTGCTTTCTCTACTTCAGAGATACAACCATAAAAAAAGAAACCAATAAACACTAGCGTCCAGGATATATTCTTAGAGAAGAGGCTATGAGCCGCAAATCCGGGTAGGATGGGACTCGAACCCAAGTAGCGGGGTAGCCTCTAGCTCGAGATTACGGCCCGCATGACACACATGACACATATTATCAGCTCAATCCCCAGCTTCCTAAACCCTGAACAACAACACTTACATCGGTCTCGAACCTCTCCGAAAAACATTTATAGTAAACAATTTATTTCAATTATTAAAGTTTTTTCTTCACAATACGCCTTCTACGCTGTTGGAAGTACGCTTTCCTGCACCGGAGACGCCTTCCTGACATGAGACACGAGCCTGGCACTCCGTTTGGACGGAGTGGATGACGCCACACACACCACACCGCGTCATACCTGGCCATGGGCAGCCCGGCCCGGTCGGCCCGGCCCGGCCCAGCTCGAAATTCCTAGGCCAAGCCCGACCCGACCATGCCCGTGGGCCAGGCCTGGGCCAGATATTTTTGGTCCGATGGTCAGGGCCTAGGCCATCATTTTGCACGATTTAAGGAAGCGGCCCGACCCGAGACCCGACGGGCTTTCCTTATGATGGGCCGGGCTTGGGCCAAGATTTCCGGCCCGACGGTCGGGCCGGGCCTGGACCGAGATTTTCCGCGTTGGGCCTTGGTCGGCCCGGCCCGAGAAATGCTCAGGTATACACCGCGTGCATCGGACGCTAGACCAAAGCCTATATCTCATCGCCCTCGATCTCTAGACTGCAAGCCAGCAGCAAACCCCACGACCTGCGGGAACCGTCCCTCCCATAGAACTCGAGAATCTTCTCCTCGGCGCCACTCGCAGCCGCAGCCCCATTCCCAGCGGCGGCGATCGAATCCGGTAAGCCCCCGCACCCTACCCCACCGCCGCGCTGACGCCGTCTCCTAGCCCTAGGGTTCCTGATTTTGGCTCGGCGGCGCTGTGCTGGGCTGTGCTTTGGCGCAATGCTTGTGGCCGCGGGCCGTCGTGCTAGGTCCCGCTGCGCTGCTGGTTGGGGAGCTCTGATCCGGCGGCCGGTGCCGAGCTCCGCGCTACTAGCCGGCGCCGGCGGCCCCTGGGGCGGATTAGCGAGATCGAGTGGCTCGTGCAAGCAAGCTTTCGAATAATTTGATTCCCCTCACCCGCTCCCCCCTGGTTCTGGCCGCGCCCGTACTGCTCGTGCTGTTGAATAGGTTTTGGCCCGCCCCCCTTCCTGCAGTTCCATTTGGGCGTTTTTTCGGATGTTCAGCTCCTACTAGTTTTTTGTTTTTGTTTGAGAATTTTCAGCTCCTACTAGTGAAGTAGTGATTTCACTGTTCAGTAATGAGTCCAATTATCACTTATGTCCTGGAGGCCCATAAGTGGTCAGGGTGTCACCATTTGTAGTGATGTGATCCCAGTCCCAGACTCCCAGTGTTCATGTCCACCACCTCGCATTACTCATCAGTTAACCTTTACAGAATTTGGACCGATACTACTATGCCGAAGTGGCACACTCCTGTATTTTGATAAGGAAAGTTGCGCATACCACGGGGTAGCGCTTTTGGCACGATTTTTTGTGGGGATTTTGTGGTGCAAACTTTAGTAATAACTTCCCTAATGCGGATGCTTGGTTCTGATCACGTGAAGTGTAGACAGTGTTTAGTTTTGTAGCGTATACCTTTTTTGAGATGATTTAAGTCATGTAATTCGCGCTCGTGCTTGATAGATCGTGTGGGCTGCTTGCGCTTGTGCTGATTATTTGTTACTTGCTGCTTATGGTTGTCAGAATTTCAAGGTTCAGGCACAAGGAGAGATGGCTACTCTAACGAGCCTTACCTCAAACGCAAACCCAAACAAGTCATTCGAGGTGCGATGCTTTTGCAGCAGTGTCCTGCTTTTTTTTTTCTTTCGTTTTCTCATTCTGTAAACACTACATATTCTCTGCAACGTTTGCGTTTAAATGCAGGTCCTGCCTAATCCCGGCGACTCTCTCTCTAGCCTCAGCTTTAGCCCCAAGAGTAATCTGCTTGTGGCAACTTCCTGGGACAACCAGGTAATTTTGTTTCTGCTGTAATTTTCCAGTCAGTATTTATTGTTGTGATGTATCTTACTATGAATAGCTTTGAGGTTTGTGCAGGTGAGGTGTTGGGAGATAGCCAACGGCACCAGTCAGGCAAAGGCGTCCATATCGCATGATCAGCCAGTATGATCTTGATATATTTCTCCTGAGAGAGAGCTTCTATATTCCATATTTAGAGTCGATCTAGTTTACCTGGTATAATGATTGTTTTCTTTCGGTCAATCAGGTACTCTGTTCGGCTTGGAAGGATGATGGAACGACTGTCTTCTCTGGAGGCTGCGATAAACAGGTCAAAATGTGGCCTCTGCTGTCTGGTGGGCAGGCTCAGACGGTTGCAATGCATGATGCACCTGTCAAGGACATCGCATGGATATCTCAAATGAATCTTCTTGTCTCAGGAAGCTGGGACAAGACACTAAGGTGCAGGAACTCTAATCCTCTGCACCCTCAGTATTCTTTACTTAGAAATTGAAATTCATCACCCATTCGAACTTAAATCCTACTTATGGCTGGTTTTCATTATGGGGTTCATGTTATTTTTCAGTATAGTTTCTTTACTTCATGTTTTTTACATTTATACATTTATATAGTACATTGGCCAAGTTATTTAACAGCAATTATGTGCAATTTATGAAGAAAAGTGCCAATACCGAGTTCAATAAGACCTATGTCAAATATTGCAGAGGGTGTATCACATCTAGTTTATCTGTCCACTCATTTCATTATGTCTTCTTTGATCCTCAAAGATCTACTACTTGCTGAATTGTATTGCCAGATTCTTATCAAAGGTTGTGCACTTTCTGGATATCTGTTCTATTTACACCTACAGTAGATTTTGCTCATAGTGGAAGATTGGAAGTTGCTACAAATTAACAATCGATGCATATAGTTACTCCCTCCGTTCCATATTAGTTGTCGCTGATTTGGATGTTTCTAGACACATTTCTACATGGAATGGAGGGGGTACTATATTAAATCTTCATCATGCGATTAATGTTAGGCATGTTCTTTTTGAATTTTAGCATGGATCAGAGGTCCTGATAATCTCTGTGAGAATTATTTAGGAAACAATATGTGTTCTGGCTGTAAGTGTAGATAGTATGCTTGCATTATGTACTTGTGGTTTCTTTGTGTCTTACTTTATCTGTATCATGCTAAGACCAATATTTGGGCTGAGCTTTGACTGCCTCATCACAACACATACTAACATTACCTCTAATCCTGATGCTTATGATTTGTTCTATCCCCCCTTCAATGCTGACCGTCATACTATTTATAGGTATTGGGACACGAGGCAAGCAAATCCCGCCCATGTCCAGCAACTGCCAGATCGTTGCTACTCTCTTGCAGTGAATTACCCCCTCATGATTGTGGGAACAGCTGATCGTCATATTGTCATCTTCAACTTGCAGAGTCCTCAGGTCATTGTGTTTCTGAACTGACTATGCACTTGTTCATTGGTTCAGTTCTTTTGGTGATGGTGGGGCTCACGTTTTTACTGCCGTTCACTTGTGTTTCTTAACTTACTGACTTAATCCCATCTCTGGTATGTTAGACGGAGTTCAAGCGTATTCAGTCACCTCTAAAATACCAGACACGGTGTGTTGCTGCATTCCCTGATCAACAAGGATTCCTGGTAATGCTATATTTTCTTGCGTCCTTCACCATCAGCATTACCACACAAAACCAAAATCCCCTTTGTTCAAGTACATGACCAATTCTTACAATGCTTTAAAGTTTATTCATATGTTCTTTTCTACACGTCATATGATTTTATTGCCCAATTAGCCTGTTTTAATCTAGCTTGAGTTTTACAAGATTTAAGATATTGGCCTGACATCATTTGCAGTAAATGAGTGCTGTTTAGACTAGTCACAATGGTAAGTATCATACACTAGTATCATGCATATGATACTAATTTATGATATCACCCCTCTAATGCATAGTATGATGTAGTCATAGTTCTATCATAGTTAATATTTTATAGAATCTCAATGCAAATTTGTGTACAAGATGTATTTGACATTAAATTTTCTTGTTTTATGTGTTATGATACGGTATCTACCTATGATACCACTCTCACCTCTCTCATTAATTGTTGTGCCACCTCAGATTTTCATGGCATGCATGATACTACGTATGATACTCCCATTGTGACTAGTCTTAGTTACCTGTATTTTGAACTTCCTATCCCTCAGGATATATATGGCTGTGTACATTGATTGTGAAGTCACCTTGTGACACAAAATTGATACCATTGGATTCATATTCAAAAGGACTTTCTTATGACTTTGAAACGATTGATAAAATGTGATAGAATAAATTTTCAGTAAAAGCTTGAATTTGGACAGTCAAATACTGAAATATACCTTACAGAGGGAGTATTACTAGAAATATTGCTCAAATATAAGTACCACTGGTTAAGAGTTGCATAGAAAAAGAATGCAGTTTATCTTAATGCCTTGACCACCTCCCAAGCCTCCAACTATGTTGCAAACAATTTCCTTCCCCAGAACTCTAGAAGGGATCTTAGCATAGAGCAGTTAAAGCCGACCTGAACATGAAATCATGTTGAAGTACAAATGGTAAAACCATCCAAGGGTTCAAGCATATATTTATATATTTGCAGATCTGCATATATTCCTATTGTTTACCTGCATATGGGCATATGTTTAGCGAGTGATGATCTATTCATGCGGTGACCAATCAATTTTTGCTGGTGCATACTTATCTTTTTCTACATCAACATGTGACTTTTAGGCAAAAGGGGTATTTCTATGTGGCTGACCCCTTACTTTTGCTTAAAGGTGGGCTCCATCGAAGGGAGAGTTGGTGTGCATCATATTGATGATGCACAGTCAAGCAAAAACTTCACATTCAAATGTCACAGGGAAGGAAATGACATTTTCTCTGTCAATTCACTCAACTTTCACCCTGTGAGATCTCCCTCTCTCCCTCTCCCTCTCTCTCTCTCTCTCTCTCCCTCCCTCCCTCCCTCCCTCCCTCCCTCCCTCCCTCCCTCCCTCCCTCATGTGCCAGTCTCTCTCTCTATTTATCATGTGCCAGTCTTTTGTTTCATTATCCCACTTCTGCTATTATGGAAAATGGTAAAGTAGTTGTGTTTTAGTCAGTGTGTCTCTGTTAATCTGCAAAATATCAAGGCTCAGTTTATTCTCTTCCAAAAATGTGTAGAGCTTAATATCGATTCTGATACCACACTGTACCTAACCAAACAACCACCGTACTTATAGGCATATATATATGTTAAAAAATAATGTGTTGCAAAAAATGCTCCCAACAGATTGGCTTTAGGTTGATCGAGTAAACTCCAAATCGTACCTAACTTTTCTGCTTCTGTCTTGTTCTTTTTGGTTACTTTGACATCTTATTCATTGGATTGGTGTGCTTGAATGATGATAATTCAGATCCATTGAGTTGAGTGTGCTTGTTGGCTATATATCACTGGACAATGTAATAAACAGTGCCAACTTACTGGTGATAATTTTGAAGTTTGGAAAATTTTGTTAGTGAAGTTTCATCTGGGATTTCATGTTGTGGCACAGGTTCATCACACATTTGCCACTGCTGGATCTGATGGTGCTTTCAATTTTTGGGATAAGGATAGCAAGCAGAGACTGAAGGTTTGTCAGTTTTCGAGATCCTGTTTTGAAGCTCACTCTTGTTGGTCTATTTTTTTGTGTTGTTTGCTAGTTGTTCCAATGTTGTTTTTCTGTGTTGTGATCCGTGGACATGTTAATGGCCTGCATATAAATTGTTTGTCAATGTGCATTCATGTTGGGAAATGAAACCAAGGCCAAGCTAAAAAACTTACTATCATGGTCATGAGCTAGAAAACATTAGTTGATAATGTTGCCATCCATTCCCATTTTCCCAGCCTTGCAATGCCAGCCTTTTTGTCATCACTTTTATTCTTGATATTACATATTCACTCAATTCTTGGACCCCATACGAGGCATCTGTGTAATTTGCTATCAGATATTCTTTTAGCTTGTAGATATAGCTTGATAGCTTACTCAGTGTTCCATTCTCAGAGTTGCTTACTTGTTTAGCATAGAGGGCTCTTTGGGTGTGCCAAAGTTTATTGCTTCAGTTCTCCTGTTTATCATACACCTTTTGCATATTCTCACATTTTATCTGCACTGATTCTGTACAGGCTTTTAGTCGGTGCCCTCAACCAATTTCTTGCAGTACCTTCAATAACGATGGCTCAATATTTGCTTATGGGGTAAGTCGAGTGATGCTTGAGTGTCTTGTTATTGTTTGTAAGAATTAGGACCCTTCATGTGAAATGCATCACCATGTTTTTGAATTGGGTGAGTTTAGATATGTGACACGTCTGTGATTTGCTCCTGCGCCTAAATATGCCGAGGAAATCAGTTCCTGATGTTCGGCTTTATTGAAGAGTTCCTATTCCAGTTGAATTGCTGTTTTTAAATGAATTATCTGGTCATAAATTAAATTTGAATTCCAAGTTCTGAATAGCCATAATAATTATCATTACTGGAGAGCAGGTCTGTTATGACTGGAGCCGTGGTGCTGAAAACCATAATCCTGCAACTGCAAAGACATCCATTTATCTCCACAGTCCACAGGTAGTTTCGCCATGATCATATTCCTGAAATTTTATATGTTGTTATGCTTTGGCACTCAAAACTGCCTCATTTTGAACAGGAAGCCGAGGTGAAAGGAAAGCCAAGAATCGCAACTGGACGGAAGTGATCTCAGCCTGGCTAACAGAAGTCAATAGGTGTACAACAGATCATGTATATTCAAGGGCCTTGTTTCGCTCTGCTGTGTCCTCTGAATTTTTTCCTTTGGTTCGACCATCCGGTAGATGTGAAGTCCACTCCTAGCTCCTAGCCACCGATGATAGGGACTTAGCTGTGAGTCAGTAGCACATAGCTGTTTCTGTAATGCATAGTTATCCCAAGATATTGTTTTCCTGTGTTTTGTGATATAATCATATCAGTGTGTACTCTTGATTTTACTGTCTTGCAAGTTGCAAGAGATGTAGATCTTCGCAAATATGGGTCTAATATATGGTAGAGTTATTATTCTGATATTATAGCAACGCCTGTTTTGGTTTGTGAAGTCTTCACTAAACACACTTTGTCCTGATGAATCTGTGTACTTCTTGATTCCTAAAGTAATGTAACTTTGATGCCCAAACGCTAGATGTTTGTGTTAAGAAAACATTATGAATGCATAATTAAGTGGGTCGAATATTATCATGCTAGTTCTAGGAGGAGAAGTAATGGGTCGGGCTGACCTGATGTGGCACCAGGGTTCGAATTCATTGTAGTGGGTCGACAATGCTCCAACAAGGCTAGTTTTTATCCAGATTTTCAATGTTGCATGGGTTTTTCGACATGCTTCAGACTCGTGCATTTTGCTGTGAACATACGAGCAAGATACTGTAATGATTCTGGCAAATGTTGCTTTAATGCTGCAAATATTGTCCTCCAATGTTGCATATATGTGTGTCGACTTGGCCCGAGTCTTGAGATACATGTGCAGTGATCAATAAAGATCTAGTTATGGTTAAAAAAAACACTGCAGCTGGATATGTGTGCAGTGATCAATTTCCTTTCCCACAAGGGTTCCAAATTGTCTTAGGCGAGGCACAAGGCTAGTTTTTTCCTCATAATTTCAATGTTGCATGAGATTTTTTTTACATGCTTCAAACTCTTGTGCGTTTTGCTGTGAACATACGAGCAAAATGCGGTAATGATTCTGGGCAAATGTTGTTTTAATGCTGCAAATATTGTCCCCCAATGTTGCATATGTGTGTTGTCTTTTCTCGAGATACGTGTGCAGTGATCAATAAAGATTTAGTTATCTCTATCTCTATCTCTACTATCTAAAAAGGAGGAACTTGTTCTGTTTCCTCCGGTCGAAGGTTTCGTCCTACATAATTTCTATATGACCCTTTTGCCCTCCCACCGCACCAATTAATCACCGTACCATCAGAGACCAGAATCATCGCATCATCAGAAAGGAAACTAAAAGAAATCGAAAAGGAATTACCGGACCATCAGAATTGAGTACCATTAAAAAGGACACTCCACCAAATACGGGATCCCACCAATTACACAACATCATGACGCGAGATGGCGCAGAGGGTCGCGGTAGCGGGCTAGGGGAGGCGTGGTGGCGCGCAGGGACGACCAGATCATGGTGGGCGGCGGCGCGAGCGGCGAGGGGAACCACGCGACGGTGGAGTCCCTGGCGCCTGCGGGACGTGCCGCGTCAAGGAGCTCGTCGACCGCTGACGCGAGCGCCTCCGGTGGCCGGAACAAAAGGTGCGTGCCGAGCGATGGCGGCAGCTAGAAGCGACGACAGAAGGCAGCGGGCAGCCGGTAGCTCCTAGAGCCTCGACGACTAGACAAGCGGCGGTGACTTGCAGTGGCCTCGCGCGAGGAATTTCGGAGACTGCAAGCGAGCGGCGGTTCCTGCTGGCGGCCGTGGTGCGCCCCCGTTTGAGACCTTCCTTGCGCCTTTCTGGAGGAGGAGCAGGGGGAGCTCGAGGGGCGGCGCTGGAAAGGAGGTGGTGGATCAGTGAGGGGTGGCGCTAGATGGATGGGAGGCTTGGGGCAGTGCTGGCCTAGAGGAGGAGCCGGTCTCACATCGGCCCTCCTCTGATATGTGGCAGGCCTCTCTCGGGGAGCGAGTACGGTGGCTCGTGGCCAGGCGGCTGGAGTCGGGCGCGATCTCGACGGCAGAGCCCTGGCGGCCAGAGGTGCTTGCCCACGGGCGCGCGCCGCGGTGTTGCACGCGGCCAGGGCGTTGCACAAGGAGCCATTGGGGTCGCACAACCTCCACCTCCTCGGCACCGGCGCACCCTGGTCGGCGGCGACGAGCATCGAGATCCAGGTCACTGTGTGTCTCGTCCTTGCCTTCTCTCCCACTCCCCAGCTATCTGTCCCATCACTCCGGCGCATCTGCCTTTCGCCACCAAGGCCACTGGCCTTCAAACAGGTCCGGTTCCCTGATGGACGCGAAGTAGTGTTTAGGCTTTTGAACTTTTTCTGTCAGTTTATCTTATAGGGAGGCTTCTCCAGGTCCGGTCCCTGCCTCTATCTACATTCTGGATACTGTCTCCTCTAGTTTTCCTCTTCAAATCTTGGCAAATAATTTTCTTACGGTTATGTGATCAAATGATTAAATTGTTGGATCTTCTGTCATAGCACTACTACCATCGCCTACTGAAATGTCCTCAAAACTCTCAACGTATACATGTCTGAATATATGCAGCGAGCAAGTATTCCACTCGTGTGGCTAGAGTGTGCTGCATCAAACACCACAATGGCTTCTTTGTTTACAGGAAGCTTGCATAAGTCCTAGGTCTCAACTGACAGAAGTAAACAATAAAGGAAAGTTTTCATGAATTTGTTTTCTGCAGATGCTTACTTTCTAATACATTTGTTTTTCATAGGTACACTAAAGAGGTAGAGATTTGTTAGTCCCCTGATTAGATAACAGTAGGACTCAAGATGTTGTGATCTGTTCTGGCGTGGTGTCATCTTTATTTTTGTACTTAAGCAATATGCACTGTTAATCCCATTTTACATGGCTCGGTTTATCCCATTTTCTTTGCTGAACAATTTATTTAGAGATGTAAGCAAATCACTCATTCACCAAGCAACGAGATCTAATTTATGCTATCAGGAATAAGAACTTAATTGTATTCTAAGTTCATTGATATGCATATAAATGCTATGTTAGTCACACAGATATATACAATTATAGTTTGTGATTTTAGGAAAGGAATCGATGTCTGGTTACTGCGTGCATGTGTATACTGACTACACTCGCTGCTCAGCGTAGATGAGCTCTGACCTCATGTCCATGGTGGGTTAGAGCTCCGTTGTGAAAGCCCCACACAGAGAGGTCGGTGCACGCGTCTTTGGAGGTGATGCAGGTGGTACCCTCTGTGCCGACGAGCTCCCGCGATACGCTACAGAAGCTTCGATGTCAAGCTCCACGTGAAGGTATTTTCTGGTGGCATCTGTGATTGAGTTATTCCTATATACTAACATGATGCAAAGCAGATACGGTTCTTCATTTTGTACTAACCACCTAAGGTGAGCTAAATGATCTTGACCATTTTTTAGTTCAATTCTCACTTATTACGAAAAAGTAGCTACAAACGGTGTGATGTTGCAAATAGTGTGTAGTTAATTATTACCCTTATTGTAACAATTGATTCCATGTAGAAGCCAGTCTTGGCTAGAGTGGATCGGTAAATTGATTTATGGGATCGTTAACTGGTGTTTTGTATTGAGCTTTTTCTTTTGTTAACCAGAGTTTGTCACAATGTAGCATGGCGATTTCAGTGATATCCTTGCACATGTCGTTTGCTGAGGCTTCCATGCTTATATTACATATTGTAAGCACTAATCTATGAATGGTCATCACACTTCTGTTTTTTCCACATATTTGATTGATGGAACAAGGGTTCAAAACATCGTTCGACTGCTTCAGAACGAAAGACATTAGAACTGGAGTACAACCTGCAGTAATGCTTTTTAAAAGTACTGAGAGGCAACGTCACAAAATATTCTTCCATGTGCCATGTTTATGTACTAAAATTAGTTACTTGTCGCCCAAGAATTTTTAGGCATCTTGTGTTGTTGGCACCCTAGGGAAATCTGATCGACTGATCTATAAGGAAATTTAGCGGGTCTCAGGAGAGCTGATTGTACAATGATGTGAAGCCTGCGATCCTGGTGATTAGCGATATGACATAACATGCATAATACTCTTGTACTACATACTGGTGTGGGTAAGAAAGAACTAAAACTTATGTGGAACCCAATTAGCATGTACATATTTCTTCCGTCATAAATAGATATTATGAATATACTAAAATAAGGTACTTCCTCCGTCCACAATGAGTGTACATGCGAGGTTTCAAGATAAATTATGAAGTAGAGTAAAAAATACATTGGGAAGATCATCTTTAATTTTTTCACCTCCAATGAGCTAAGTGCATGTGAAAAACAAGGAGAGCATGTGCTCAATATTATTGGGTTTGATTTCTGTGTGATGAGAGAGAAGTAATTTTTGCTACTTTAAAGTGCATTGAAAATATAGGAGTACACTCTTTTGTGGAAAAAATTTAAAGCTAGATGTCCACTTATTTTAGGACGGAGGGAGTATGATTTTCTATATTGGTGTATCACGTTGGCAGTTTTCTTGGTAGAAAAACTTGCGTGTGACAAGCATTTCAAGAATATATTTGAATACTGTGCACTGACCACAATTGATGGCCGTGCTCATATGTGTAATTTGTTATGACCACTTACTCAAAGTTATAATTTTAATATATGCTATGTTCTTGGTGAAATACGTTAAGTGTGTGAATTGTTGGCCACAAGTCGGCAAGAACCAAAAATAGCTTAGTCTGAACATACATCATACCGTGCTGATTTCTTGAAATTATTTAATCATGCGCAGAAGGTATAGGGGTACCATCAGGTTATGGCATGTATAATTTGTCAATTGTACCACTGCAGTGAGTTTATTCGACCAAAGATGAAAACATCTTAGTCCGGTTAATTTGTTCTTTTCCATAGTTTTTTCTATTTGGTTCCAAATTCGAAGGTGGATTGTCTTATTGGTGTAATTCATAATGTTAAGCAATATTCTTCTGGACCTACACATCAGGATATCGGTCCAGACGAAGTTTAAGGCATGAGCAATGGGACCGCATATTCAATGTAAGTATACATATCAGAAACACAACATGGGCAGAGATTACGAAAAAGCTTGTTGGTAGCTAATGTGTATGTTTGAGTTATTAAATAATAAAGATGGAGAAGTATACCTTGATGTCCAGGCTGGGTCAGAGACCTGGCTGTGAAAATAGAATTGTTGCCGCGACTCCTGTGAGATCGAGTAAATGACAAAAAACTACCACAATTGTGCCATAGATGACGCGGAACTACCAAATTGGACACGGTTGTCACATGACTACCATGTTTGGGGCAAGCTCGCGACGCGGAGCACTGATTGAACTGATCAACGGTGCTAACCATCTTTCTGGCAGCCCTGGCCCACCGTCAGAGCTGACGTGGCTACCAGTCGACGGACGGCCGTTAGGGCTCGCGTTAGGGCAACTCCTGGTTGACTTTCCCCCAAATCGAACGAAATGGAAGACAGAGGAGGCGGCGGCGACTGGTTCGGCGACCCAGGCGTGCACGGCGAATCTCCGGCGTATGATGGCATGGAGGGCTTCGTCCTGCCGTCGCCGGTGCTGCAGCAAGCGTCACCGGTGCTGCAGCTGACGCCACCAAGCCCACCGCGTCCAGAGTCCGAGAAGTGGTGGACATCTGAGGGAATGACGTCTCAGAATGACCCCATGAGCCATTACCTCTACAATGGTAGCGGGTAAGAGTTCTTTGCCCTCTCGTAGACTACCTCTTTGTTGGATTTTGCCCTCTGTAGAGTAATCCCCTGTTCCATTTTGCCCTAGTGTTTTTTCTGGCAATAATGTTGGTAGAATGACGATGTAGATTGACTAGAATGTTAATTTGGATTATAGGGAGCAGGCAGAGATGTGGGAGCTCTATTTTCAATTTGATGGAGCAAAATTTGTTCACAAAACTTTACATAGGACAGATATAAGGTTTCTGAAATTGTTGTCCATCATGGAGGAAGAAGGATATGGTCTGTGTGATTCCTTATATTATGTTAAAAATGAAGGAGTAGAACTGAGTGGATTAGAGCTAGTGGACAACAATTATAAGGTTGATGAAATGCTAGTGAAGTATGCAAGTACAAAGAAACTGGTGCTCACTGTGATGAAGGACAATAGGAAAAGAGCAATTGTTTTATCACCATTGAAGAGAAAGCATGCAAGCACAATTGATCTTGATCCAGAGGAAGAAGAGCCAACTACACACCCTTTTCTGAGCCAAGACAGTTCCTTCTGTGATGTTTGGTAGTCACAAATTGATGATCACAACTTTCCTCAGATGCACACACAGGAGAGTGTTAACTGTGAGAAGGGTAAAAATGTAGACATGTATGGCAGAAGAAGAAGAGGAATCTGAAGATGAGGATATGACCCAGTAGCTGCAGAGAAGGCAAGAAGAGCTCAGGAAGAGGAAATGCACCAGAGAATTGCTGCTAAGAGGAAGAGGAATCTTGATCCAATGCTTCATTGTGATGGGGAGAGTGATGTGGAGGATATTTATGACAATGCAACAATTCCAGCAGGTGAAGAGGCAAGTGAAGAGGCCTGGTCCAACATTGAGATCACATTCTCAAGTTGAGGCGAGATGTTATTCCAGATTGGGCTCCTTCGATGATGAGGGTGACAAAGGATTTCTGAAAGAAGAAGAGGATGATGGGTATGAGCCATTGCCTTTTGTGTTAGCAGGAGGGAGAAAGAGCAGAGGAAAGATGGTCAAGGAGAGGGTGTGGTATGATGATAGTAGACAGAATCCAGAGCAACAATTCATGGTGGGACTTTGCTTCAAAGATGTGTATCAATTCAGGCAAGCTTTGGCTAGACTCCACATTGTGCAGGTCAGGAATTTCCATTACCACAGGAATACACCTGACGGGATCATTGTGTTGTGCAAGGACAAGCAGAAGAAAAAGAATGAAGAGAATGTGAAGGAGAAGGAGAAAAAGTGGGACTGTCCATTTTATATGACAGCTGCCAAGATAAAAAATGAGGCTACATTTTGCATCAAGAAAATGGAGTTGAAGCACACATGCCCAACAGATCCATCTAGCACTAGAGTTAATGCAAAGTGGCTTAGTCGTACATATGTTACTGAATACAAATCAAACATCAGCACTTCCATCAACACTTTGGAAGACAAAGCACAGAAAGATTTTGGAGTGGATGTTCCCAAGAGGATGGCTTACAGGGCAAGGACCAAGGCAATTGAGATGGTGATGGGTGATCACAAGCAGCAATATCACAGATTAAGGGATTACCTGCAGACTGTTATAGACAAAAACCCCGGTTCCGAGTGCATTGTGACCACTGTCACAGGTCCAACAGATGAGCAGGTTGAAGCAATGAAAAAAGGACAGCTGGTGGACATATCTTACAGCCCTAGATTCCATGGATTGTTCTTCTGTGTCAATGCTGCTAGAGAAGGGTTTCTACAGGGCTGCAGACCATTTATTGGTTTGGATGGTTGCTTCATTAAGCTCACCTCTGGAGCTCAAATCCTTGCAGCCTATCGGCAGAGATGGAAATAACAACATCTATCCAATTGCATGGGGAGTGGTTGCCAAAGAAGATACAGAGAATTGGCAGTGGTTTCTTGAGCAGTTGAAGCATGCACTTGGTGGAGATCATGGACAGTTTGGGTACTACACTATGATGTCTGACAGGCAAAAGGGATTACTGAAAGCAGTGTCCACTGTGTTCCCTAATTCACCACAGAGGTATCGCCCGAGGCATATATATGCCAATTTTCGGACAACGAGGCTTTAGAGGAGAGGACTTGAAGAAGTGCATGGATAATGCTGCATACTCATACACAAAAGATGGTTTTGATGAAGCAATGGAGGAGATGAAGAAGCAGAGTGAGGAAGCATGGAAATGGTTGAGCAAGATACCAGTGGAGGCATGGACAAGGTTTGCAATGGACACCAATTGTCAAACAGATTTAGTGGTAAACAATCGTCGGAGGTATTTAACAAATACATTCTTGATGTCAGGAACAAACCAATAGTGACAATGCTTGTAGGAATATATGACAAATGCATGGTCAGATGGGATGGAAAAAGAGATGGTGCAGAGTCAGCTGGATGGGAAATTACACCACATTATGCAGAACTGCTGGAGTTGATGAAGAAGTACTCAAGAAATTGCATCCCTAAGAGGGCAGATAAAGGACTTTGGCAAGTGAAAAGTGGGAAAGTTACACATGAGATCAACATTACTTATAGGACATGCTCTTGTAGGAAGTGGCAGCTCACTGGCTTGCCCTGCAACCATGCAGTGAGTGCCATTTATAAGGCTGCTATGTGTCCAGAAGATTTTGTGTCTCCTTTTTTCACAAAAGAAATGTACTTGAAGAGCTACAAGCCTGTATTCAATCCAATGCCAGCACAACATGGTTGGACTAAGACAGATACAGTTGACATCATGCCACCTGCATTCAAAGATCACTTGAAGGGTAGAAGGGCAGAAAAAAGGAGGAAGGGCAAGTTTGAGCCTCCCACACCTAAAGAGACATCAAGAATGTCCACAATTACTTGTAGCAACTGCAACTTACAGGGCCACAAGTACACTAGCTGCTCACAACCTTTGAGGCCTGACCTAGCTATGAGGAAAAACAATCACAAGGTAATGCACTATCAACAACACATCATACTTATTTTTACATTGCAATGTCCTAATTTATGCATGACATCTGCAGGCCAATAGAGCAATGCCAACAGCAGATGCTTCTGGGACTCATGTACCTGCTAGTTCTTCTGGGACCAATGTACATCATGCAGCTCCAGGAAATGCTCCACCAAATGCTTCAAGATCTGCTCCAGGAAATGCTGGAAGAACTGCTCCAGGCACAGCTCCAAGGAGTACTGCAAGGAATGCTCCAGGAAATGCTTCTTCATCTGCTCCAGGAAATGCTGGAAGATCTGCTCCAGGAAGTGCTGGAAGATCTGCTCCAGGAAATGCCAGGGGTTTGTCTGGTTATTTCTATGCAGGAGCAAATGCAGGTCCAGGAAGAGATGCATCTGAACCTCCTCTCCAAGGAAATTAGGTCCTTTGTACTGTTGGTCCTACTAGATCATTTGGATGTGCATGTACCTGACATGGTTAAGACCATTTTGTGATGCTTGTAAACTAAAGGCCATGCTTGATGTGATGCTTATGACCTAAAGGCCATGCCTGACATGGTTAAGACCATTTAGTGATGCCTATGCTGTTTAAGAGAGTACTCTGTTTAAAACTGATGATCAGTACTCTGTTTAAGACCATTTAGTGATGCTTATGACCTATGGTCGATACTGCATTTAAGACTATGATGTTTCAAACTGTTGCTTAATGCCAAAGAGTCGATGTCGAGACCTTTCCAAATGTAAAATAACCCTAAAGGTCTCGACAAAGTCGAAGCGTCGATGTCGAGACCTTTCCAACTTTAAAATAACCCTAAAGGTCTCGACAATGCCGAAGCGTCGATGTCGAGACCTTTCCAACTTTAAAATAACCCTAAAGGTCTCGACAATGCCGAAGAGTCGATGTCGAGACCTTTCCAACTTTAAAATAACCCTAAAGGTCTCGACAAAGTCGAAGCCTCGATGTCGAGACCTTTCCAAATGTCCAATAACTCTAAATTTTTTCTCACATAACACATATTTTAAACTCATTATTAACATGATAAAAAGGAATTCATTTCAACATCAGGGATCAACTTAAACAGATTCAACACATATTGTTCAACATTACAAACCAACCATCATTTATTTCACCATTACAAACCAGACATCATTTGATCAACATTACAAACCAACACATATTGTTCAACATTACAAAACATAGGGAATTCAATTCAAACATGAAAAATAAAATTAAACTGGTACACAAGCTAAGTACTCCTCACACATCTCCTTGATCTTCTTCAGCTTTGCCCTGGTGGATTCCTTGAGCTTAAATAAATCCCCAATTATGTACTCAAGCTTTCTCTTCTCTTCTTTCAACTGATCTCTCTCCTTCTCTCGCCTTAATTCTCATGCATTTGTGCATATTGCTGCTTGATGCATCCAAGTGCCTTCTTCTGCTCTAACTCTGCCCTAGCATCAATCAATCCTTTCTCGGCTTGGGCCTTCAAGGCAAGTATTACCCGCTTCTCCTCCACAATTTTCTTCATCTCTTCTTGAGCATTCCTCGAGTCAATGTGCATCTTCTCAATCTCATCTTTGAGCTTGAACCTCTTCTCCATGTTGTCCAGAGCATCATTAACCCTGCCTTGCTTCTCTTGTCCATACAAATCCCACAACTTTGCCAATGATTTCCGAAGTGCGGTGGCCACTCACCATCTACCCAAAGAAGAAAATCACAAGCTGGTTCTCCATCATGGCCTGCACACCCTAAGAACCTCCTCCTGTCCAACGAACCATCAAATGCTACAAATCGAGCAGCTACAGCACCATGCTTGCAAGTCACGATCTGCCACCATCATCGGCTAAACCGCAGAAATCAGAGTCGTAGGTAGTGTTCACACTCTAGCAGTTCGAAAAAACAAGGAAGAATCAGCCTAAATCGTCCTCGAATCAAAATTTCCCCAATTCCTAACCCCGCAATTTTCCCAAATTATGACAGACATAAGGAGAGGACTCACATCAGCGCCGAGGGAGCTCTGCTCTGAAGAGGAATCCTCGCCGTCACCCCACGAAACCATGGCCGTCTGTCCTTGCGGTGGCGGAGATCTACGTCGGCGGCGAGTGCTTCCAGTGCGATGGAACAGAGAGAAAGGAGAGAGGAAGGAGACGACCCAACCAACGCCTTAAAACAACAGACCTAACGCGAGCCCTAACGGCCGTCCGTCAGCCGGTAGCCACGTCGGCTCTGACGGTGGGCCAGGGCTGCCAGAAAGATGGTTAGCACCGTTGATCAGTTCAATCAGTGCTCCGCGTCGCGAGCTTGCCCCAAACATGGTAGTCATGTGACAATCGTGTTCCATTTGGTAGTTCCGCGTCATCTATGGCACAATTGTGGTAGTTTTTGTCATTTAGTCTGTGAGATCACATACTGTTTGAATTGAATTCATCCACATCATCTTCACTTTGGTTGATCTTTTCAGATACAGCTGTACCAACCAGAGCTCGTATCGATCCTTCAATTTTCATGTACTTTATCATCTGCTTTATCCTGAAATTTTTATTTTGTTTCTTCATTGTCATTGTTGTATCACAACTGTTGCATGCAGCTATTGTATTCCCATGTTTCGGGGCAGCTCACCGATTCACTTTCTTGTCCATATGTGTAGGTTCATCGTGAAATTGCAGCAGTATATCCATGGCTACGGAGTGAATGATTAGCTCCAGAACCTTAACATCTACATGCTCTATCTGATTTTACAAAGAATGTGTGCCCTTATTTGACATTCATATCTGATGCACTTCGTCGTATAAGTTTTACCAATAATAGTTGGCTGTTCATCTCCGATTTCAAATGATAAATTTCGTCTGAAGGTGTGTAGTTAGCATGTATATTGCTTTCTGTTTACGGGTAAGTACACTCAATAGCCTTAGCTTACAACCACAATGAATAAAATTATGTACTATATCCATCATCTTATTTCATGGGATTCTGACAATCCAAATGGTCATTTATTTTGTACCCATTACTTTGCTCTGAGATTGCCGCTATGCAGAGGGCACTTTGGATGGATACCGACCCCACGTCAACACATTTTGTGAATCAATATACTAGGTGTACAAATATCTACGGAGTACTAAGAAATAGATATATTTATTAATACAAGTATTAGTAGAGTGCTTATTTCATATTTAAATAATGTCAATTATGTCGGTTGTTAAAAATATGCTTTAAATGAAATAGAATCTTATTGGTTTGTGGAATAAACTGTGGCTTTTTTCCAGACACGTGAAGTTTTGCATGTATTGACATGTTACGGGGAAAAATAGCGGCCCACACTTTTCGTCGTTTCGCCGTGTTTTGAATTTGCATAGTAAGTTGTAAATTATATATATGCATTGATAAAGGAAATTTAAGGGTCCGTGGCAACGCACGGGCATTTGTACTAGTGGTTAGAAAAAAACACCACATCAGGATATGTGTGCATTGATCATTCGGTAGAGTTCTCTAAAAGTAGGAGTGACAGGAGTACATGAGCTATGTGTTGACAAATCCTTACACAAAATTATGAAATGAATCTGAAATATAATTAAAATATAACCGAAACACGAATATTTTGTAAACCTGAGTGATGTTAGCAGTGATGTCATCAATTTCACTTTTTGTCAGAATGTTTCACAATATTTTTAATGTATCACTTTAGTTTCACAAAATTTTTACTTGTGTTTCAATTATTAGTTTTATATATTATACAAATGTCAAAAGCCACACTAATCTCAAAGCAGAGAGTGGATGGTACATATGACACTGGTAGATACTGTTGCCTTTAAATTCGCTGTGTTCAAAAATAGAGCTACTGTCGACTGTGGCCCAGCCAATCAAAGTTGGGGATAAGGTAATACTAGAGCGCCCCAAATCCACCGAGCATCGAGGGTTTTCGCCGCCGCCGTCGACCGACCAGAGGAGGATGATGGTGGAGAGCGTCCGGCGAGAAAGCTCGAGCTCGGGCGCGATGGCGGTGGAGCACGACGAGGTGACCGTCGTTCCGGCCGGAAGGAAGAGGAGGGCGGCCCGGTCGGACACCTGGACGGGGTTCCGCGGCGTGCAACGGCGGCGGTCCGGCAGGTGCTCGGCCTACATCACGTCGGGGCAGGGGGCTCAGGAGTGGCTCGGCACCTTCGACACGGCCGAGGAGGCCGCCAGAGCGTACGACGTCGCCGCCGTCAAGCTGCGCGGCGCGAAGGCCGTGACTAACTTCGCGCAACCTGTGGCTTCGGAGTCCGAGGGAAGGACGACGCAGTTACGCGGCGTGTATAGGCGTCAGTGCGGTGAAGCAGAGGTCTGCCCCCAAGGCCTGAAGCAGTCGCCGGCGGCAGCCAAGGTAAAATCTGAGGTTCCGTTTTCTCTGAACCAAAATGAAGTTCTGGCCTCGCCTAGTCCTGGCATGGAGCTCCACGGTGTGCACCGGCGTCAGTGCGGTACCTATGCGGCTCAGATGAAGGGCCCGCGGAAGCATATACCGCCGTGGCTCGCCTGCTCTGGTACTGCCGAGGAAACCGTGACAGCTTCAGATATGGAGTCCGCCAAGCTGCCTGTCGAAACCAACACCAAGCAACCTCTAGCTACTTCTGCCAATGGCAGTGATGCCCAGCCGCTCCATGTCCCTTCCTGTGACCCCTCGCTGCTGGTGCTCCTCGGTGACTTTCCGGAGCAGCCGGCTCTCATCGACGACTTCCTGGTGCAGCCGGCGTTCGACCTTGTCTCGGACAGCATCATCCCAGTGATGCATTTTGATGATCTCGGGATCAAGTTGCCTCCGGTGGGATGGCAGCCGGTGGACGATTTCCTGAACGACGTCGAGTTCACCTGATGTGGAGCGCTTGACAAGTGTGACAGAGAAAAGCTCTTCTTTTTGTCGGGGCTGGCTGACTGCTTATGAATCTTAACAAGTATGGCTTAACAAACAGGTGGCTGAAATCTTCTTATCATCCGGTCGCTCTGTTGGTCCTTTGGGTTATCATCCTACAGCTGTCAACTCTTTTTGACCTTTTGGGGGTGAGAAGGAACATGGATATATCACCATAACCAGGTACACGAAACTTTTTTCAGCTGAGTAATTTAGCTATAGTACCGGCTTTATTTATGTTAGGAAAGCCCGAGACGAAGTGTGCTCCATCTGTGATCTGTGGTAGTGGAACTATATATGATTCTCACCAAATTATGATTGTTATTATTAGCAATTCTAGAAAGGAGATTTGATCATGCCCTTTTCTTGTTTTGTTTGTTACGGAAAGTAATTTAGAGCATAACGAAATGTGTTCTGCTATGTATGTACTTTTTTTAAAAAATTCACCCACTATGTATTTATTACCGAAGATGCAATTTTGGAGCTGTACTACCAATGAACCTACTCCGTTATCACTATTTTGGTCAGCTGGGATAATGCTAGATCTATGGTTTGTACTGGTCAACCGAGCTGTTCAAGAGCTTCATCGCCAGTGGGGATGCAAGCATAGCTAGGAGGGTGCACTGGATACCTGGTAGATTATTTTTCCATTGCAAACTTGCTAATTTTCACCATATGTGCTACTCTATGAACAAGTATTTTGGTAGCTTTGATATCCCTGGCACCCTGGTCTGTAGTTCTCTAGCTCTGCCACTGTTCATCACCAAGTCGATTTGTACATGTACACTTCATTCTGGTGCATTATGAGTAGCGAGATAATTGATGTGAAGAGAACATCTGTATATGTATCAGACGTACTGAGCTGGAGTAATGACTGGACAAATCGACCAAGAGATAATTTATTTTTTATTCCAGTTGGTTTTGAGAAGGGCTGGTTTCTACGTGCTCACAATTCTCTTTTATAATTTTAACCGGAGTTCCAGCTAATAATTTCAAATAGAAGTTAATTGTTTGGGGAACTCTTTATAGACTCATCATAACCTTGAACATCCTGTGAAAGTATCTAAAATATGATGTGGTATGACACTACGACTAGGTTTCCCTTTTGTATTTCTGTTCTGGTTTTATTTTGTTTATTTTTCGAAAATATACCTGGCTTTTTATGACCAGATGATGCATGAATGCAATAATTTCTACCAGAACTTGAAGTTCTAGGATTTCAATTGTGTTGTCCAATAAACACTGGCTAAGCTACCTGGCACCTGTTTAAAAGTTGCAGAAGCTAACCTGGACCTGCGTGTCGCACTCGCTTGCCTACTACACCTTCATCTCAGTTGGCGCCGAACTTTGCAGCTGAGAGAGAGAGAGCCTTCTATGGTCCTGGCATTTTTTTTTTCTTTTACGTTTCCGGCCAGGTCAACCATAACACAAGGCTGTAAACTGAGCAGTTTGGATAATCTAAATAAACCTGCCCTAGGAGCTGTGGCTCTGTGTTTTTTTTTCCCAAAAGTGTGTTAAATTGATATACTAGTCATAGAAGTTGTGTTTTTATGATATTTAGGATTTTTTTTATAAAGAAAATCAACAAACTTTTATTTTATATAAACAATAAATGGCTGTAAGTTCGATTATTCAACTTTTTTGTTTGTTTTGACAGTAAGAACTTGCATGACCTTTGCTTCACTGGCTGCCACCTAGGTTTAGCTGTTTTATCGGCTTTGGCCCTTAACATTCCCTCTCCCCCAAAAGCCTTCGCTAAAATACTGTGCCGGCGGTGGCACCTGCTTGCTTGCTATTGTCCCAAGAACTCCCACAGGTCATGGCTACGGCTTGAGACCCTGGAGCTCTAGCATCCTCTTATTGTGCTTCCTCGTTTTCTTCATTATTCTATCTTGTTTGAAATACCAGAAAGGAGTTATTGTTGAGGAGGCCCGACTGAAAGACCATCAGTTGGCTTTTACCGAAGGAAGATATTTGCATGATAACTTCATCTTAGTGAGACAAGTGGCAAGGAAGATCAACAATAGTGTTCTACCGGATTGAGCTATGTTAGGTGAGCAGCTAGAGGTGAACTCACCTGAGCGTTCAGATGCGGCTTTCGTGACCATTCCAGCCCCATCAACACATAACTCTGATGTTTTGTTCGCAAAAGAGCTTTGCGACTTGCTCAACAGCTTGGAGAATGCTATTCCTGGATGTGGAAGGGCAATTGCTTGCCTCTTAACAGGGACATCAACCAAGGGAAAAAGCAAGAAGGTTGGTGATCGCCCTCAGACTACCTTCCGGAAGGAGAAGTCAATCAGGTGCAAAGAAAAGAAGATTGGCGCCACAAGAAAGGTGTCTGTGTGCATCCATTGGATGTAGAGGCTGGGGCGACGCTCCCATTTCGAAAAAAAAACAAGAAAGGCGTCTGTGGCTGCTTGATGGATAATCTTTGATTTTTTTGGCACGTCCTCTTGGGTTGTGTCATTTTGTGGCTTGCGTTGCCCATTTTCTTTTGTTAGGTGTTCTCATCGAGGTCAACTGGCAGGGGTAGGGGTTACAATTGTTGTTGTGTTGGGAGAGTTTGTCAGGTAGTCAATGCGGGCGTGGGGTTTTCTTGTGTTATGAGTAGTTCGCTTGGTGCGTTTGTATCGGTTTTCACCGGTTTTCTGTCAATTAACTGGGCAATTATCTTCTTAATTAATAGATTGGGGCAAATCTTTTGCCTCCGTTTAAAAAAAAGCTAGATATCTCAAAAGCATTTGACTCCCTGTCATAGTCTTTACTTTTTAAAGTGCTTCCTTTTTTTTTTCTGCGCTGGTTGGCATTCATTCTTTACTCTGCCAGTTCCAAAGTGGTGGTTAATGGTGTTCCTGCCTTCCTGGTAGAGATTTTGATCATGCCAGAGGGGAGAGGGCTGAAGTATGGAGATCCAGTTTCCCCGATGTTTTTTGTTATGCCAATGGAAGTAATGAACCCAATGCTGCTGAGGAGGTTGTGCTCAGTCCTCTTGCAGGATGCTCTGCATTGCAACGGCTGTCACTGTTTGCAGACGATGTGCTAATCTTCTTTGGACCCACACCTAAGGATCTGACTATACAGTTTTTGCATGTTTTTGGAGAGGCGTCAGGATTAAAGGTCAATTATAGTAAATCCTCTGCAATCCTGATTAGAAGAGACGATCTTGTCAGGGAAAGAGTAGCTGATATCCTTAAATGCCCATTGATCAACTCCTTTTCAAATATCTTAGGCTACAGTTTGATCTACGACAGCTAAAGCCGAATGGCAACCTCTGCTGGATAAAATACTGGAGTTTGTCCCAGCTTGACAACGTGGTCTCATAGCAAAGGCATGCAGATTTGTGCTTATTGACTCAGTTATATCTGCTAGGCCAGTGCATTAGCTAAATGTTTCGGAGACTCCAATCTGGACGCTGGAATATATAGACAACTGTCTTCTGGGCTGGCGCTGATGAAGTACATGGTGGCAAGTGTTTAGAGCATCTCCACTGGCGCGTCACATAGTGACCTCAATAGCGATTTGGGGATTCGTTGCATTTTTTGGGCCACATCGGCGCGCCTAATAAGTAGCTGGCCAGTTCTGAAGCTCAATACAATCACTTGCAACCTCGTGCCGCCCCCTTTGGGTGGGACGCGTTGGCGTCTAGCGCCACATCGGATGGAAGCCCTCGGCCCCTCCTGGTAGCCTTTATATGAGCAGCTTCGCATAATGACCTAGCCATGCATAACGGAGATTAATGGCGCCATTGCCCAACTACCTTCGCCAAGCAATAAATTGCGCAACCACCGCCCCATGCATGCCTCCGGATATAAAACGGGGTGCTCGGCACCAACTCCTCCTCACACAAACCCTAGCGTCGCAGCCGGCCACCACCATCTCATGAAGCGCTCCATAGCTCGTCCTAAGGGTGGAGGTCGCGGCCGCGGCCGCCAAGGCAGAGACCGGGGTGCAGGATCCCCACTCCCTGAACGCTCGTCATCGCTAGACTGCTTCTGCGAGTTCTCCGAGTTCGTCGTCCTCATCAAAGAGGAGCCTTTGTGTTCAAAAAGGCTCTTGAATAAATTTGCGCAATATCTCGCCAGCCGGGAGCCGGTTAGCGTGAACTTGCGGGAAACCAGCTGATGCGCCTATCGAGGTGTTGTTCGACGGGGAAGGGCACATGTTCCTTCAGAGTGGCTGGGAGAAGTTCGCTCGCGCCCACAACCTCGAGGTCAGCTGCTTGGTGAACTTCAAGTGGGAGCTGCTTGGTGAACTTCAAGTGGGAAGGCGAGGGCGAGCTCATGGCGAAGGTGTTTGACGACTCTTCATGTCGTAGGCACTACCACAACGACAACAATGACGATGGCAGCACCGATTTCTGAATGTTCTTTCTTTGCAGCGAAAATGTTAATGGCCACTTGAACCCACTAGGTTAGGTTTCTAGATGTTCTTCATCTGCAGCGATAAAGGTGCCCCCTAATTTGGGTGATTGGATGTTCTTTCTTCGCAGCGAAGAAGACGAGGGCCATCACCAACCCCTACCTCTAGTATAGGATTCATCGATATTTCACATTTTGCAATTATGGAAATGAATCCTATGTAATATTTCTATCACAAAATGAAGCATATATAATATTTCTATATCAACAATTTTTTTGTTTTTTAGGGTTCCTTATTAGGGTCGCCGGTGTGTACAACCGCTTCCCAAATTAGGGAGTAGGTGCCGGCTCTCCCATAGTGCGGTGCTGGCACCCCAGTCGGCACCAATGTAGATGCTCTTAGTGACATGGAGTAAGGTTACCAAGCCGAAATACCTTGGTGGCTTGGTGGCTTGATGTAAGGGTATTTCACCCTTATCCATTATTTTGGTAACGATGACACCGTGCTAAAGTATCTGGCCTAATATGTTTATAAGGATAATCTCAGGTATTAGGCAATGAGGCGTAAATGGTGTATCAAAGGAACAAGAAGGCTAAAGGAGACCCCCCATTTCAACAACAAACAAAAAGGGGTTACAGGGAGAAATCCGGTCACTGCCCGGTCCAACCGGGCCGGCAACAGCCGATCCGGCGTGCTGGCCGGTCGACCGGTCGGAAACCGGGCTCCAAAGGAGGAACCGAGCAGGTCCGGTCAGTGGCCCGGTCGACCGGGCTCTCGACCGGCGGGTCCGGCGCTCCATCCGGTCGGCCGGTCGGAAACCGGGCAGCAACCGGGCACCAACCGGAGAAGCGCCGGGACGACGCAAAGGTGCTCCGGTCACCGGTCCGGTCCGGCCGGCCTCACGGCCGGGCTGTCCGGTTCGTGGTCCGGTCCGGCCGGGTTTGTCGGGAAGAATGCTTGAGGTGGCAAGTGGCAACGGCCAGATTTTGAAGAACACTATAAATACCCCTTCTTCTACCTTGGAAGGGTTAGACAACATACTATAAGCTGTTCTTGAGCTCTCTCTCTCTTACTCCATTGCTAGAAACACCAAAAGCCTTAGATCTCCCTCCTCCTCCACCCAAACTCAAATCCCTCCGGGGAATCATTAGAGGAGGACCCGATCTACCGTTCTACCAAGCCAAATCTCATTCCCCCTTGTATTCATTGAGAAGCTTGCTTCCTAGGGTTCCTTGGAAACCCTAGGTGGGCAAGAAGGAGTCCGGAAGCATCCGGGCCGTGGATTTGCTCCGGGCAAGATTGTGAAGGTTTGGAGGCTACCTCAAAGTCTACCACAAGTGAGTGAGCTATTCCTTCGTGGGATAGGCTCCGGAGAATAGGGTGAGCCTTCGTGGCGCGGGAATCCTTCGTGGGACCTCCACTCCTCCAAACGTGACGTACCTTGTTGCAAAGCAAGGGAACACGGGAATACATCCTCGTCTCCGCGTGCTATCGATTATCTCTAACCGAACTCCTTACTTGTGATTTAACTGCCTGTGAGAGCCTTCGTGCTTGAGTTAGTTGTATCCTCATATAGGTTGCTTCACCTAGTTTGCATTAGGCTCATCTTTATATTCCGCAAAGCCTAACATTGCAAAGAAAGAATTAAAATTTGTAGAAACCTATTCACCCCCCCTCTAGGTTTACCATCTCTATACTTTCAATTGGTATCGAGCCTGGACTCTTATTAAGGGCTTCACCGCCTTAAGAGTGAGATGGATAAACTCTTCGAGGGTCTAGATGACGACTCTAACCTTTCGGTTAAAGAGATGAAATCTAGACTCTTGGCATATGATGCCGAGAAGAAGAAAAAGGAGGATGAGCTACAAAACCAAATGACAGAAATGACTGCCATGCTTAAGAACCTAACTGCGGGTGGAACTCTTAGTGGGGCTTCGGCTTCTAAAGAATCCTACCATGAGGTTAACCATAACTATCCCAGAAACACTTCACCCATGCCTCATATAAACCATAGTGGGACCGTTCCCCATTACGATGGAACTCACTTTCCACATTGGAAATCTGCTATGGAATCTCATATTCGCAGTTGCAGTGTGGAGCTATGGGAGCTCATTGTTCATGGACATCGGGAGCCACAAGATCCTACTCGGTTGACCTCCACCGAGTTCTACAACCGTCAACTCAATGCATCCGCACGTGACAAGATTAGAAGTGGCATCAACCGCAAGCTTCTTGATCAAGTCGATGACATTGTCTCCGCTAAAGAGTTGTGGGATCGGATCGTAGTACTCCAAGAGGGAACCGATTTGATCCAATCAGCTCTCTATGAGACCGCAAAGCAAGAAGCCTACCAGTTCATGATTAAAGATGGAGAATTCGTATTCGATGCCTATGCTAGGCTTGGTGCTCTGAAAGTAAGGGTCAAGGGACTTGGTGCTGAGAAGTACAATGACGGATTTGAGATGAACGAAGCCTTCATAAAATCCAAAGTCATTGCTATGATTGCCGTCAAACAAGAAGACACCAACCTTGGACTCAACTTGCAAATCATGACCAAGAGTGCCGATCTCAACTCCGATGATCTAGTCTCCTATGTGGCCGCCAATGAAAGCATGGCCAAAGCCGGAAAGAGGCTCAAGGCAATGAACCGTGTTGATGAAGCCTCACACAACCATGAAGCGTCACACAACCTTGCTCTCAAAGCTAGAGCCGACCATGAAAGCAAAGAAGACTATGAAATTGAAGAAGAAGAAGATATGACTTCAACTAGTGACATGGCTACCGACTTTGCTTTCTTTGCCAAGAAATACAAGGCAAAGTTTCCAATGCTCCTCAATGACAAGAAGAAGAAGAGAACATGCTACAATTGTGATGAAGATAGCCACTTTGCAAATGAGTGCCCTTATGAGAAAAGGGTAGACAAGCCAAGATTCATCAAAGGGGTCAAGCCAAGATTGAAGCCAAACCCAATCAACGATCGATTCAAGAAGAACAAGGGAAGAGCTTTTGTTGGAGCCGAGTACTTGTCCGATGATGAAGATGAAGATGAGGAGAAGGAGGCCGGGGTGGCCGGTTTGGCATTCTCCAAGCCCGGGTCACTCTTCACATATGACTACTCCAAGGACTACTCCACGGAGAATGATGTTGGTTCATCCTTCATGGCAAGAATCACTCAAGATGATGACTCCGATGACTCTTCCCCCTCTACACTCGTTGGCTCTTGTCTTATGGCAAGGGAAACCAAGGTAATGGAATCTCCACCTTCCCTATCTAGTGTTCTTGATGATGAAAATGAAAATCAAGATGAACTAATTGTGCTTAAGGAACTTTACAATGTTAGATGCACCCTTCGTGGTGATGCTCTTGTCAAGTTTGATTTCTTGATGGACTCTCTCAAAGAAAAGGATGAGTCCATTGAGGAATTAGAATATCAATTGGATGAAAAGGAACGGAGATTCAATCTCCTAAGAAAAGAGCTAAAAACCGAAAGGTGCATATCTCAAGGCCTTAAGCAACAAATTGAAACCTATGAACTTGATAAAGTTAAGGACCTAGAAACTATTGATAGGGCTCAATCTTTGACTCAAGTGCTCCATACCTCAAAAGAGGAACTTGAAGTTGCTCATGCTTCTCTCACTAGGGATCTTGACCACCTTGAAAGAGCTAACAAGCTTGTAAAGGATGAGCTCAAGAAACTTGGAGAGAACCATGACCTACTCCAAGAAACCTACATGAAAGCACTTGAATGAATGAAGGATCCCATTGTTGTTGAAAAGCATGCTAGTCCCCCTACATCTTTTACTAATGAGCATGCTAAGCTTGTTGAGGAACATGTTCGTTTACAAGAGGAACTCTCTTTGCATGTTGAGACCAATGCATATCTTGAATCCTTGGTGACTAAATATGGTCTCGACTATCATCCTAATGAATCCTCTTGTGAGCATGCATCTATTCTTGAGGAAAATGTTAGGTTAACAAAGGAACTTGCAAAGTTTACCACCGCCAAGAACAAGATGGGATTGGATGACCTCTTGAGTAAGCAAAGGTCAAACAATCAAAAGTATGGACTTGGATATGTTCCCAAGTCTCACAAGAAGAACAACTACAAGAAGGAGAAACCCGCTCAAGATAAGAACAAGAAGGTCACTAACAATGGCAAAGCCTCAAAGGGCAAAGCCACTAGTGGTGACTGCACGGGGCCAAACGATCACTATGCATTATTTGTTGATTATTATGGTGATGTCTATGCTAACTATGTTGGCCCTCCTAATGGCTATGCTTATAGAGGGTACTCAATTTGGGTACCAAAAGATATTGTTGCCATTGCAAAGGAACCCATTAATCGATGGGTTCCTAAATCCTCTACTTGATTTTTTAGGGGTATTCCTCCGGTGGTCCAAAATGGGTGTTTGATAGTGGATGCACCAATCATATGACCGGAGGAAAAGGTGTGCTTGATCAATTCATTGAAGATATCAACAAGAAGTCAAGCATTACCTTTGGTGACAACTCAAAGGGAAAGGTACTTGGGTATGGCAAGGTAGCAATCTCTAAGGACTTGTGTCTTGAGACGGTTATGCTTGTTGAACACCTTGGCTATAACTTACTTTCTATATATCATCTTGCCGATGCCGGTTACAATTCATATTTCACTAAATATTATGTGCAAGTCTTTAGGAGCGACAATCTCAAATTGGTCCTTGTTGGATATGTGGAGAACAACCTTTACGTGGTTGACCTCTCGAAAGAGAGCCCCTCCTTCTCCACATGTCTAATGGCGGCCAAGCATGACGAAGGTTGGTTGTGGCATCGCCGCCTTGGTCATGTTAACATGAGGAATCTTAAACAACTCCTAAAGGGTGAGCATATTGTGGGACTAACCGGCGTTTCTTTTGAGAAAGATCGTGTTTGTAGTGCATGTGTAGCCGGAAAGCAACTCAAGAAGAAGCATCCCATCAAGAGTATTGTTTCCACATCTAGGCCTTTGGAGCTCCTTCATTTGGATCTCTTTGGGCCATCACATTATGATACTCTTGGTGGGAGCAAGTATGGACTTGTCATTGTTGATGATTACTCAAGATACTCTTGGGTCTTTCTCCTCAAGACTAAGGACGAGACCCATAGAGAGTTCATCACCTTCGCCAAGAAAGCTCAACGTATGTATGAATTCGAGATCAAGGCAATTAGGACCGACAATGGCACCGAGTTCAAGAACTACACTATGCAAGAGTTTGTTGATGATGAGGGATCAAGCATGAGTTTTCGGCGCCATACACCCCTCAACAAAACGGTGTTGTTGAAAGGAAGAACCGGACTATCATTGAGATGGCAAGAACCATGTTGAGTGAATTCAACTCACCCCACAACTTTTGGGGAGAAGCCATCTCTACGGCCGTCCACTACTCCAACCGGCTCTTCCTCCGTCCCCTCCACAACAAAACCCCATACGAGCTCCTTACCGGTAACAAGCCTAATGTCACATATATTCGTGTCTTTGGATGCAAATGCCTTGTTAAGAACAACAAAGGAAAGCTCGGTAAATTTGAAACTAGAACCATAGAGGGTATATTTGTTGGATATGCGGAGAACTCTCACGCCTATAGATACTACAACCGGTCCTCCGGGACCATTGAAGTATCTTGTGATGTGGTGTTCTTGGAGGATAATGGCTCCCAAGTGGAGCAAGTTGTTCCATGTGTTGCGGGTAATGATGATGATCCATCTAGTGCCATCAAGCATATGGGCATTGGACACATCCGGCCCATGGAGGTTCATAATGATGATCAAGATGATGGAGTAGATGTTTCAAGCACGCCACAAGTGGAGCCTAGCTCAACTCAAGCCGAACCATCATGTGCAACTCAAGAACCATCCTCTACTCAAGATGAGTCACAATCCAAAGAACAAGAAGAAGACCCTCATTCCATGGAGCAAGATCATGATGACGATCAAGAAACATCCTCAACTCATGATCAAGCTCAAATGGTCCCTCATGATCAAGTACTAGCAAGAGATGAATTCATTGATCATGAAGGAACCGTTTGGAAGATCAAGGCCGCTACAAGGGCAAGCGACATGAAAGTGGATCAAGTCCTTGGTAGCATCTCAAGAGGAGTGGTAACTCGTAGACACCATGCATTACTTATCACTTATTGTCAACATCATGCTTTTGTGTCTAGTTTTGAACCACTCAAGGTACATGAAGCCTTGGTCGATCCGGATTGGGTAATTGCCATGCAAGAAGAATTGGAGTGTTTCACTCGCAATGAAGTATGGTCTCTAGTTGAGAGACCCAAGGATCATCGCATCAATGTCATTGGGACCAAATGGGTATTCAAGAACAAGCAAGATGAGAATGGCATTGTTATACGAAACAAAGCAAGGTTAATGGCGCAAGGGTTTGCCCAAATAGAAGGTATGGATTTTGAGGATACCTTTGCGCCGGTAGCCCGTCTTGAAGCTATTCGTATTTTTCTTGCATTTGCATCTTTCCACAATTTCAAATTATATCAAATGGATGTGAAAAGTGCATTTTTGAATGGTCCCCTAAAAGAAACCGCATATGTGGCACAACCCCCGGGTTTCGAAGACCCATGCCGACCCAACCACGTGTATTTACTCCATAAGGCACTCTACGGTCTCAAGCAAGCTCCACGTGCTTGGTATGAGTTCCTTAGGGATTTCTTACTACATGATGGGTTTTGCATGGGTACGGTCGATTCCACCCTTTTCACCAAGCGGGTTAAAGGGGGTGGCCTCTTTATATGTCAAATATATGTTGATGATATTATTTTTGGTGGAACTAACCCCAATCATAACAAAGCTTTTGAGCTATTGATGACTAGGAAATTTGAGATGTCCATGATGGGAGAGTTGAAGTTCTTTCTAGGTTTCCAAGTGAGGCAACTTGCAAAAGGCACCTTCATCTCTCAAGAAAAATATGTGAAGGACATGCTCAAGAAATTCAACATGACCAATGCGAGTCCAATGAAGACACCCATGCCCGTAAAGGGGCAACTTGGTTCATGTGACGGTGAGAAGGATGTGGACATAAAGGTATACCGCTCCATGATAGGATCCTTGCTCTACCTTTGTGCCTCTAGGCCGGATATCATGCTAAGTGTAGGGATGTGTGCTCGTTTTCAATCCGCTCCCAAGGAGAGCCATTTAGTGGCGGTCAAACGGATACTAAGATACCTTGTTCTCACTCCTACTCTCGGGCTATGGTATCCAAAGGGGTCAACCTTTGAACTCATTGGCTATTCGGATTCCGATTGGGCTGGTGATAAGGTTGATCGGAAGTCTACCTCCGGGGCTTGCCAATTTATTGGCCGGTCATTGGTGAGTTGGTCATCCAAGAAACAAAACTCCACCGCCCTATCCACCGCCGAAGCCGAATACATATCCGCGGCATCTTGTTGCACTCAATTGTTATGGATGAAGCAAACCTTGAAAGACTATGGTGTGTCTCTTGGTACGGTGCCTCTTCTTTGTGACAATGAAAGTGCAATAAAGATCGCCAACAACCCGGTTCAACATTGTCGCACCAAACATATTGACATTCGCCATCACTTCCTACGTGATCATGTTGCCAATAAGGATATTGATCTCACTCATGTGGGAACAACCTACCAATTGGCGGATATTTTCACTAAGCCTTTGGATGAAGCCCGCTTTGTTAACTTGAGAGGAGAACTAGGTATTCTTGATCCTAAAAACTTGGATTGATTAACTTCTTGCACTATATTCTTGCATTTATCTTGCTATCTAGCTTAGAGGTATAGCACATATGGGGATAGTCATCTTACCATGTCTTGGTATGATGCATACCTATGTGTGCAACATAAATAGACCCAATGTCATTATATGGACCCAAGCATGTCTCTTCGCGGTCACATGACATTTGCGCTTTCACATAGGGGGAGTAATCCCCCGCCCCTCATTGAGCCTTCATTACAAATTGATTTGACTATATAAGGCCAAATGATCTTATTGCAAAAATCATTCCAAAATGACTTATGATTCTTGATATACATTTCGAATCATGCCCATTGTTGCTATTCACATCTTGTTTGGATTTTCTCTCCAATGGGTATGCCTAGAGAACTTTGTGTTTCCAACCCCATGTCTATGCTCATCTCATCATCATCTATCTATCTATATGTACATGTCATCATTTGAGCACTCACACACATTACACAAAGCATAGGGGCAAAAACGAGGCAAAATTAGGAAATTCTGGGCTGGCCGGTCCCTGGTCCGGTTGGACCGGGTCCCTGACCGGATGGTCCGGTTGACCGGTCGGAAACCGGAGTCTGGGCCGGGTCAGCCGGTCACCAGCCCGGTCTGACCGGACTCTCGACCGGTCGCGCCGCCACCTATATATTGGGGACGGGATACCCCTTGGGGTCTTCTTCCCCATTGTTCCCCAATCTCCAACCTCCATGGCCGGCGCCCTGACCATCTCCACCACAACCTAGGTCCTTCCCACCACTAGTTCCTCCCCAAACTTCACCCAACCGTAGATCGGGGTCTCTCAAGCTTCTTCACCAAGGGATTTGGTCTTTCTCGAGTTTGCTTGGAAGATCTTGGGGATTTGGTCCTCAAGCCCTCTCCACGTGTTCTTCTTGCTCTCTTGGGCAACAAGGACAATGTCATCGGGTAAATTTCCTTTCCATTCCCTCTCCTTCGTGATTTCCCTCTCCCATTGTCACATGTTGAGGAAAGTTGAGAAAACTTAGGGTTAGGGTTAGGGTTTGTAAAGTCCTCATGCCTTTAGAGTGTCTCTCACCACAATGCACTTCTCCACTGTATTGCTATAGTCTATATTCAAGTTTATGAGCTTTTGCATGGTTTTGTGGTAGAAAATCTGGGCACAACATGACAACTCGACAGACCCGGTCACACGCCCGGTCGACCGGCCGCTCAACCGGCCGGCCCGGTGCATGGCCCGATCAACCGTTCGGAAACCGGCCAGTCCGGTCTGCTGTCCGGTTTGACCGGCCTCTGCGCCGAGCTGCCCAGTTTTCGCACAATTTCATCACTACACTTGAATATATGCTATGCTCTCTTGGCTTCTCTCTTACCGATGACATGTACGCTTACCCCACTTCTATCCCTGCTCTATTTTTCTCATTCACAGGTAGTTGGAGTGGTGAGCAACGTGGCAAAGCTTCCAAGAGAGGAAGGACTGATCCTCCTCGTCGTTCTAGTAGCCGCGTTCCTCCTCAAGCTCAGCAGGGTACTGACGGTGGTAGCTCAGTTGGGGGTAGAACCAAATCTGTTGCTACCAAGCACAAGGATAAGCATGTTGCCCACGAGGATGATGAGGTAGTGCCAACCCTCAATGTTGGGCTTGCAAACCGTCTTGAGTGGCAGGAATGGAGGACAGTGAATCCGTATCGCTTTAAGGAGCCAACTTACACTCGTTCGGACAGGGCCTTCTGGACCAACACACAAGCAGCCCTGCGGGAGGGTTTCTATGATTCTCATGAGTTTATGAAGCATGGTAATATTGTATCACCCAAGGCCATCAATCCTGACGAGCTTGCCCTGCATGAAGCCACAAAGTACCGTTTTGTGGTTCAAACCTTGAAGAGTCTGGGATTGTATGACCTCGTGTGCCTCAAGCCGGATGATACCCAAGATGATCCTACCTTTTGTCCCCTCCTTGTCCGCCAGTTTCACTGCACCGTCTTCTTCCATGATGATGAGGACCGCACCCTCACCTGGATGACCGGCAAGACGAAGTACTCATGCTCCTACTCTCAGTTCCATGCAGCCATGGGTTGTGGTGATGACAGTAATCCAGGATACAGGATTCATTCACGGTCCAGGCTTACAAAGGGTGACATCTCTTCTCGCTATCCTGCGAACCCTACACCTGGACCTCCCACTATCTCCGGGATGTACTACTCCTATCCGGTACTTGCCAAGCTGTTCCGTGAGAACCTCATCAGCAAGTCTGGCGACCACAGTGAAGTCCGGAACTATCACCTCAACTTGATGTACTATTGTCATCCTGACAGGGTAAGGAAGATTGATGGCTGTGATCTAATCTACTGTGAACTGAAGAGAGCCGTTATGGACCGCATGACTCCTAACTACGCCCAGTATGTTCAGCGGCTCATCAACTACATTGTTCCCGCTCCTCGGAACGTTCGAGGTGAAAGAGTCATCATGGACCTTTTCAGGTTTCCCATTCAGGAGGCCACTCGTCCAGACATTCCCTCCATGATGCCCACCTCTGAGCGCCGCTCCAAGGCACACCATGATCATGATGCTAGCTCCAGTCACTCTCGGCGCTCCCAGCATGGGGCTGCTCGTTTCTTCACATGCATGTTCCAAATGTGCAAGAACAGCAATGATGTTGCACATCAGACTCTTTCTATGACTCAGGAGACACGGAGGCGCCAGAATGAATTCATGGCCTCAAGGAACCACCTTGTTCCTCCTCCTGGACCTGAGATGGAGCCTGTGGTAGCTCCTCAGTGGGAGATGCCTCTTCTTACCGATGAGATGCTTCAGAACTTCGACTACTCCGTGTACGCTCATGGTGCTCTTCCTACTAGGACTGCTCGTGCTCCCACTCCTACTGCTGATGATGCTGCTGAGGATGCTGATGATGATGCGGGTGATGATGATGATGCGGCTGATGATGATGCACGCGAGAGCTCCTCCTCGCTTGGGTTTGGTCACTACTGATGGGTGCGCTAGCATCTCTCCTCTTTTCTTCGCCTTTTTGGTGTTCCGATGCCAAAGGGGGAGAAGAGAAGTAGAGTCTAGGACCACGGGGTTCTTTGAGTGCCACAAGCCATGGGAGTTGCCTTATTTGGATTTTATATGGCTTGTGCTTGTTTACTTTGAGTTTTTCAAGAACCATTTGCTATTTCCAACAATTCTTGTATGGATGTGTATGGACGACTATTATGTGTGCTACTCTATGTTAGGATGTTTATGTGTGCTATGCTTATATATCTTGATATGCACATCTCCATACCATGCTTGTTTCCTAAAGATATTGGGGGAGCTTCTCATGTTTCACAAATGGTGCACTTTGCATTCAAACGCAAATTCTCCAAGTGCACACATTATGGGGGAGCTTTCGTAATATCTTATATGGAATCAAGGTTTAGAGCTTATCATAATATCTATTTGTGACTCTAGCTCGGTTTGTCATCGTATACCAAAAGGGGAGATTGTAAGGGTATTTCACCCTTATCCATTATTTTGGTAACGATGACACCGTGCTAAAGTATTTGGCCTAATATGTTTATAAGGATAATCTCAGGTATTAGGCAATGAGGCGTAAATGGTGTATCAAAGGAACAAGAAGGCTAAAGGAGACCCCCCCATTTCAACAACAAACAAAAAGGGGTTACAGGAGAAATCCGGTCACCTGCCCGGTCCAACCGGGCCTGCAACCGGCCAGTCCGGCGTGCTGGCCTGGTCGACCGGTCGGAAACCGGGCTCCAAAGGAGGAACCAGCAGGTCCGGTCTGTGGCCCGGTCGACCGGGCTCCTGACCGGCGGGTCCGGCGCTCCATCCGGTCGACCGGTCGGAAACCGGGCAGCAACCGGGCACCAACCGGAGAAGCGCCAGGACGACGCAAAGGTGCTCCGGTCACCAGTCCGGTCTGACCGGCCTCACGACCGGGCTGTCCGGTCTGTGGTCCGGTCTGACCGGGTTTGTCGGGAAGAATGCTTGAGGTGGCAAGTGGCAACGGCCAGATTTTGAAGAACACTATAAATACCCCTTCTTCTACCTTGGAAGGGTTAGGCAACATACTATAAGCTGTTCTTGAGCTCTCTCTCTCTTACTCCATTGCTAGAAACACCAAAAGCCTCAGATCTCCCTCCTCCTCCACCCAAACTCAAATCCCTCCGGGGAATCATTAGAGGAGGACCCGATCTACCGTTCTACCAAGCCAAATCTCATTCCCCCTTGTATTCATTGAGAAGCTTGCTTCCTAGGGTTCCTTGGAAACCCTAGGTGGACAAGAGGAGTCCGGAAGCATCCGGGCTGTGGATTTGCTCCGGGCAAGATTGTGAAGGTTTGGAGGCTACCTCAAAGTCTACCACAAGTGAGTGAGCTATTCCTTCGTGGGATAGGCTCCGGAGAATAGGGTGAGCCTTCGTGGCGCGGGGAATCCTTCGTGGGACCTCCACTCCTCCAAACGTGACGTACCTTGTTGCAAAGCAAGGGAACACGGGAATACATCCTCGTCTCCGCGTGCTATCGGTTATCTCTAACCGAACTCCTTACTTGTGATTTAACTGCCTGTGAGAGCCTTCGTGCTTGAGTTAGTTGTATCCTCATATAGGTTGCTTCACCTAGTTTGCATTAGGCTCATCTTTATATTCCGCAAAGCCTAACATTGCAAAGAAAGAATTAAAATTTGTAGAAACCTATTCACCCCCCCTCTAGGTTTACCATCTCTATACTTTCACTTGAGACTGCAAGGTTTGGGTTTTTTTTTCCTCACAAAGGATGTTTTATTACTTAAGACTTTAAACATTACACCCGACCTCTACATAAAAATATGTACACAGACGCACACACCACGGAAGAACCAAAGCCAATAATAATTTATGACTGAGACTCAATAAAAGAAAAGGTACATTTTTGTTTCGAAATGGGGGTTACACCCCGGTCTCTGCATCCAAGTGATGGACACAACCCTTAAAAGAAAAGAAAATGTACATAGATAATTGCCTATGAAGATGAATGTCCTATCCGCATGTTGGAAGAAAAAATCCCTCATCGTATCCTCTAATTGTACAGTTTACTCGCAAGGATCCTTCTCGACCTTGGCAAGGTTAGCCGTCTCTCACTGATAATAATGCTCGAGAGGTATTTGGCAGCCTTGTTCAAATTAAAGTAGGAGATGGGCACTTAACTTGAGATTCTGGAGTGAAAGATAGATCAGTCAAAGAAATTTTTCCTCTCATTCTTCAGGCCGTGAAAAATCACATAATTTCGAAAAGATAAGTCGTGATTAGGCTCTCAATACAAACAGGTGGGTTTGAGACATCTTTGGAACACTGATGGTCCATGGAGTGGTTCAATTCGTCAAGCTTTGGGAAGCTATCAAAAGCATTGATCACACAGTCGGAGCCGGACGAATTCAGCTGCCCATGGTCAAGTCAGGTGCGTACACAGCAGGTTCGACCTACAAGTTGTTATGTGTCAGGGCGGTGAACGTTTTCTAGGAAAACTTGCATTATATTTGAAAAAGTTGGGAAGGCGAGAATTCCAGATGCACATGATAAGCTCGAAGTTTGGTGGCTGGAGGTGAGGATGAGCGTGCCAAAACAATTCATACAAGGTTTTTTTATAGTTTTTTTAGTATCATCGGAGGGAGCAAGGCTCCCGCCTGAATCGGATGAGATACCGTGTGTAAGGTAGCCGAATACATGAGGTTCGGGAGAGACAGCACCCGACGCAAGGGGGTGAGTTCGAAAACAAAACAAAAAAAAAAAGCTAATCAGGGTCATTCGGGGAGAAGGTAGGTTAACCAGAGATCAACATCACAACGGTGATCAAGTGGCAACCTTGCACGCTAGAGAGCAGCGTCATCTCTGCAACTTTTGCGAAGAAGGGAGAGCGAGGGAGCGAGCCCTATGAACACCACGCCATTTCTATGCTTCCAGAGATGCCACACGCAGAGGAGGCGGAAGGTGTTGGCGGTGGCAGGGGAATGGAAGGCGGGAGAGCGCACGCCAACGCGTTCGTGGCATGGAAGCTGACGCCATTTGAGACGCCAAGGGTGCCACGCAAAGACTTTTGTTTTCAGCGGTATCTTCATTTTTCAGATGGATTTATTATTGAAAATCGGTTGACTGGGAGTGGTAAACGCCTTATACATGGAGTTGACCGAGAAAACACCGTTCTTGGTAAAACTCCATCGAAATTCATCAGTCTGAACTAGTTGTATTGAAACTAACCTCTGTAGCAATTCATTCCAACAAGTTAGATGGGGACCAATAAGATCACGCCTGAACGTCATAGCAGGTGGAGAAGTTTCCATAACCTTCTGCAAGGTATCACCTTTATAACGAACAATATTGTATAGGGCTGGATATTAATCTCGAAGAGTAGTTGTTCCCAACCATCTATCTTCTTAGAATCTAATTAATCTCCGCCCCATTACTTATGGAGAACGAACCATATGAAAAAAGTGTTTCTTAGTCGCCATAATGTCATCCCAAAAGTGTGAATCCCCTGGTTTTCAATAGACATGAGATATCGCTTTTGAACCCACATACTTTTTCCGTAATAGTTGCTGCTATATACCATCCTTAGTTAACAACCCGGCCAGCCATTTTCCTAGCAAGGCCCTGTTCTTAACTTCAAGATCATGAACTCGAAGCCCACCTTGATTTTTTGAACGGCAAACAACACTCCATTTTTTCAACCAATATTATTTCTTCTCACTACCCCTTGCAAAAAAAATCTTGATCGGAGATAATCCAATTTATGTAAGATAGCTTTGGGCAGGTGGAAGAAGAAAATCATATACAATACCATATTCGTAAGTAATGAGAACCAATCTCCCCCCAAGGGACAGTAATTTGCCTTTCCAGCTACTAAGACATTTCTGTAGTCTTTTCTCAACAAATTTCCATTCATCCAACGGTCATTTTCCGATAATAAATCGGAATACCGAGATAGCTAATCGGGAAACAACCAAGCCCATATCCGAACAACTCGACATATAGGTTGGCATCGTCTTTGGTTTCACCGAAACAAAACAATTCACTTTTATGAAAACTAATCTTAAGACCTGACAACTGCTCGAATGTTGACTTCAGATTTCGTGGTTTTTCCAAGTCATGATCCATGAATAGAATTATATCATCGGCTGACATAGGCATCTCCAATGGGCCTGCCGAAGAAGGTACCCGGGGTTTACTGAAGGCCCACGACCCGAAGGATAAGAAGATTCGGAAGTCCAAGATATTATTAAGGAAAGCTAGAGTTGTAATAGAAGCATTATTTGTAATCTTGCGGGACGAGTTAGAAACCCTCCCGGACTCTGTAAACTTGTGTATCACGAATCCCTCGGCTCCGCCTCCAATATAAGGGGGAGTCGAGGGACAAAGAAAGGATCGATTCATTGTCTCACAAACCCTAACTTTTACATCGTCGAGTACTTTTCGGCTGAAACCTTCGAGATCTACTTGTCCTCTACATCCAACGAAACCCTAGTCTACTACTTGTAGGCATTGACAAGTTAATACCTTGTCAATTGGCGCCGTCTGTGGGATTTAGAGGCGACAAGGAGCTGATCTCGATGGCACGTTCAAGATCGTCGACTTCATCAACTGCAAGCAACGCTTTGGACAGAGTTAAACAGATCGAAACTGGTCTAGTCGATTTTGTTCCTCACCCGCCCTCCCGTTTGGATGCATATGCGTATCTGGAGGAGCCCATGGAGATGACGTTTGGAAAGTTCCACTTCCGCGTCGAGAAAGAAGGAGCGTATCGTCTCGAAGTTACGATCTCGTCGGGATTATCGGTGGTCGATCCCGATTTTTCAAGCTCAGCATCATCCATCGAGTCAGGCGACGAAGAGATTTCGTCGCCACGCTTCATCAGCACCAAGGCAAGCGAAAAACTCGCCAAGATCTTCAGCGACATGTCTTTCGAGTCATCCGCGGACTCCTATATAAGCGATGACTCGAGTGACACCGACAGCTACAGCTTCATCGACAAATCCATCACTGTTGGAAGGTCTTCACCAATCTCTACGATGGTGTCACCAAACCCAGCAAGGTTCAGAACCCAACATATCATCAGATTTACGCCATTGGAGAAGCAAGTCGCGATCAGGAGGAGACATCAGAGGCTTTCGATGAATTGGGAAATCCATATGTCGACCCCTCTGACTTAAGGCGAGGTTTGGGCAATAAGTATGTCGGACCTACACCACGTGTGATGAGGACATCCCATCTATTGATACAACCGCTGTACCTACAGCCACACAAATTCAAGGACCAATCACTCGAGCTCGTGCCAAACAACTTAACTATCATGTACTTTCGTTCCTTGGAACTATTCCTCACATACATGAGAATATGATGCTGCCTAAATCAGATGTGTTTGTTACTCTTAGGAATGATGGACCTAGCATGGATGAGAGGGACAAGCATTGGAGCATGATCACACATGGAGGAGATGGCAGCAAACATATGAGGATTGAAGAAGACGCTGCGAGTGGAGATTTCAGAACTTTGAAGCCACCATAATTGGAGATGAAGACATGGACGAAATATAGAGTTCTCCACTTCATAATTTCGTCCACATGAGTTCATGGTGCTGCGACACCTTTAGTTTTGGGCCAGGCCCATGTAATTTTCGCAGGATTTAAGTCAGCCACTTTTTAGAGTCCGTATTGAAGGGGGAAAGGCCTTCTAGGGTTTGGTTCGGCCACCATATGCATGGCTGGCCGAAACCCCACCTTTCCCTCCTTTAAATACCCCCATAGCCGTCACGTTTAGACTCGGATTTTGATTAGATTAAAAGTTAGCCAATTGCTGCAACTACGTGTACTTCTTTTGAGGCCAACGCCCAGAACAAGACCGCCTATTCAGAATCCCACCATTATCAATCAAGCTTTCATCTCTATTCGCAATATTCTGATTGCATCTTTAGTTCTTACTTGTTCTCGATTTCAGGTAGGAATTAAGACCCTTGCTGGTCAGGCTGATCGTGCATCCGCAAGATCGGTAACTCCCGGAGATTGTCCTAGCGATTGCATTGGCGCACGAGCTTTGCACGTGTAGTCGGATCGTCAAGCACGAACTCCACCAACAAATCGAATTATCCTCATCTCATCGAAAGATCGGACACCTTTGCCCTATCAAGTGGTATCAGATTTCAGGTTGCTCGGTGAGATTTTACTGTTTTCCTAGTGTAGATTGCATCTGCCATCATACCCATAAACCACGAAAAAGCCAAAAAAAAATACAGTTAGGGTTTAGATCATATCGTCCCATAAACCCCCTGCCACGCCTTGCATTGTCTTTTCAGTTTTGCATAGTTGAATTTGTGTCTGCATCTTCGTGTCGAGTTGCTGGTCTTAGCGTCTAGTTCCTTTAGAGTTTCGAGTTCTGGTCATATTAGTCACGCCGCCGCCGCCACTCGCACCATACGCAGAACACCGCCATTATCGCCATATACACCTGCCATATACACCTGCCATATACTTCCGCCATCGCCATATACACCTGCCATATACACCTGCCATATACTTCCGCCATCGCCAGATACGCCTGCCATATACTTCCGCCATCACCATATACACCCGCATCTACCATATACCCCGGTTCCTACCACGACACGGATTTGTGTTGTTTCTCTGCCGCGACAGAGCCCGTGTAGAATTAGGTTTTATTGTTTTTCCTACTTAGCTGTTACCTTCTAATATCATCTTGCGCTGCAGAAAAATTTCCGTGAGATAAGTTTCGGCCGCCAGTAAAGAATTGGAAGGAGAGCAAAAAAAAAAAAAAAAAAGTCTGGAAACGCTTCCGAAAAATTTTTCTGGCTACCTTGGTTTTTCACTTTGGCGATCACTTTTCGCCACTGGCCGTTATAGCGACATTTTTTTGGCGCCTGCGCGCTTTCCAGAGCACCTCCGAAAATTCGACAAATTTTTTTTTTCTGAGGCTATACTGTTTTTAGACCTTGGGGATCAGTTTGAGATACTTGCCATCATAGTGATTTTTCGCACCTCGCGTCGCCACCTCATCGCCACCTCATCGCTGCTAGTTGCTTGTGTGCCGCGCCGTGACCTCGCTAGTGTTCTAGGCTCGCGTCTCTAGTACGGTCTAGCCTAGGACCAGCACAGTACCGTTGTTGAGCATACTTTCAATATTGCATTGCTGTTTTGACATTTGCTGTTTTGCTACCACATATAAGCCCTCCTACAGCTCCACATATTGTCTCCACGTGCTTTGTGTCGACACCTGGTAATCGCTTTGGCAATCTTTGGAGACGCTGATCCTTGCTGGTTGTTACATCGCCTTCCTCCTGTTTGGTAAGAACTTGTAAGAGCTTTGTATTTTGCTTGACGAATTGCGCGTGAACCACCATATTCCGTAGTTCTGTAGGCATATACATTTGTGCTTTTGTCTGTGCTAACCATGTCAGGACCAGTTGATCCGACCGCTGTTGACCCGGCCAAGATGACGCCTGAGCAGTTACATGCTCACTTCACCCACCTTTTGGGCGGGCATGCACGCGACACCGATGCGCGCATTGGTGACGTGGATGCCAAACTCACCGACGCGCTGGACAAGCTGGATGGCCTCGAGACCGCTTTCAACTCCAAGCTCGACGCCAAGTTCCAGGAGCTTTTGACTCGGTTACCGCCGCCTCGCGCCAATGTGCAACACCGTGCACGCCGCGTTCCTCGTGCGGACGTTCCTGCGGGTACCGCTCCTGCTGCAGCAGCCGCACATGACGCGCCTTCTGATGAAGGCTACGAAGATTATGAAGGGGACGCGGACGAGCAGGTAGATGAGAACATACTGGACGGCGAGGAAGTCCAACAACCTGCACCTGGTCGTCCACGGCAGCTGAACCGCCACGCTCGACCACCTCCACGGCCGGTACGTGATGATGATCATGTTGCTAAATTAAAATTGAATATTCCGCCTTTTGAGGGTAGATATAATCCTGATGCATATCTTACATGGGAATTGGAAGTAGAGCAACGCTTTGCATGTTTACGATATCCTGATCATTTGCGTGTTAGTGCTGCTACTTGTGAATTCACAGATTTTGCATCTATTTGGTGGTCTGAGCATTGTGGAGTTCACCATGCTACTATTCCTACTACTTGGGTTGGTTTAAAACTTGCTATGCGTACTCGTTTTGTTCCTCCACATTATCAACGTGATTTGCTTAAAAAATTGTCTCGCTTAGAACAAGGAAAAAATTCTGTAGAAGACTATTATCAAGAATTGCAAACTGACATGATTCGCTGTGGTATTGTAGAGGATAATGAGGCTATGCTTGCACGTTTCTTTGGTGGTTTGAATAAAGAGATTCAGCATATTCTAGATTATAAGGAGTACAACACTATTACTCGTTTGTTTCATCTTGCTTGCAAAGCTGAACGTGAAGTGCAGGATCGTCAACCACCATGGAGAAGAGCTAATGTTTCTGCAGGTCGTACATCATCATGGACTCCGCGACAATCAGCTCCACCATCTCGTGGGGCTGCACCAGCACCTACTACCTCCAAGTACACCGCGCCTGCATCACGAGCACCACCTGCTGCTACTCCACCACCATCTGCTGGTCCTCCTCGGAGTTCATCTTCCATGGCCTCCACGGGGAAGACGCGCGACATTCAATGTCGCAAATGCTTGGGATTTGGTCACATAGAGAGAGAATATAGAACCAAGCGTGTGATGTTGGTGCGTGAAGATGGAGAATATGATTCTGCAAGTGACTTTGATGAAGATACATTGGCCCTTATTGCTGCACGTGATGGTGCCAATTCTGATTCTGAGAGAGAGATGGAGGTAATGGAAGCTGACACTGCTGATCAGTACAGGAGCTTAGTTGCACAGCGCGTGTTGAGCGTGCAATTGAGCAAAGCTGAGCATGATCAACGCCACAATCTGTTCCAAACACGCGGCGTTGTAAAAGAGCGAGCTATACGGATCATCATTGATGGAGGAAGCTGCAATAATCTGGCTAGCGTTGACATGGTGGAGAAGCTTTCTCTCCCTACAAGACAGCGCACACATCCATATTACATTCAATGGTTTGAGAGCTCTCGGAAGCTCAAGGTAACAAGAACTACACGTGTGCATTTTACTATTGGTACATATTCTGATTTTGTTGATTGTGATGTTGTACCTATGCAAGCTTGTTCTTTGTTACTTGGTAGACCTTGGCAATTTGATAGAGAATCTGTTCATAATGGTAGAACTAATCAGTATTCTCTTATGCATGATGGAAAGAAAATTGGTCTCAAACCTATGACTCCTGAACAAATAGTAAAAGATGATCTTGCTAGAGCTAGTAGAGTAAAAAACGAGGAGAAACATAAGAGTGAGAATCAGATTGTTGCTGCAGATTTTGTTCCACATAAGGCTAATACTAAATCTGATTCGAACCATGCTACTGAAATTCGTTTGAAAAATCCTTGTTTGCTTGCTAGCAAATCTGATATTGCTGAAATTGATGTGAACACTACTCAATGCTATGCTATTATTTGCAAAGAAGTTCTGTTTTCATTTGAGGATATGCCTCCTTCTTTTCCACTCGCGGTTGCTAACCTTTTGCAGGAGTTTATTGATGTGTTCCCACAAGATTTACCACCTGGACTACCACCTATCCGTGGGATAGAACACCAGATTGACTTGATTCCAGGTGCTTCGCTGCCCAACCGTGCGCCATATCGTACCAATCCTGAAGAGACCAAAGAGATTCAGCGACAAATTCAGGTTCTCCAAGATAAAGGTTACATTCGTGAGTCTCTTAGTCCATGTGCTGTTCCTATTATCTTGGTACCTAAGAAGGATGGTTCTTCACGCATGTGTACTGATTGTAGAACTATTAATAATATTACCATTCGATACCGTCATCCTATACCTCGTTTAGACGATATGCTTGATGAATTGAGTGGTTCTATTATGTTCTCTAAAGTGGATTTGCGTAGTGGTTACCACCAGATTCGTATGCAATTAGGAGATGAATGGAAAACAGCGTTTAAAACTAAGTTCGGTTTATATGAGTGGTTAGTAATGCCTTTTGGTTTAACTAATGCACCTAGTACTTTCATGAGACTGGTGAACGAAGTTTTACGTGCTTTTATTGGACGTTTTGTGGTGGTATACTTTGATGATATTCTGATTTATAGCAAATCTTTGGAGGAACATTTGGATCATTTACGTGCTGTTTTCAATGCTTTACGTGATGCACGTTTGTATGGTAATCTTGAGAAGTGCACCTTTTGCACCAATCGAGTTGCGTTTCTTGGCTATGTTGTTACTGCGCAGGGTATTGAAGTTGATCCAGCCAAGATTGAGGCAATTGAGAGTTGGCCGCAGCCAAAGACGGTTACACAAGTGAGGAGTTTTCTTGGCCTCGCTGGTTTCTATAGGCGCTTTGTGAAAGATTTTGGATCCATTGCTGCGCCGTTGAATGAGCTTACAAAGAAGGATGTGCCCTTTGTGTGGGGCGATGCACAACAAGAAGCCTTCATGATTCTGAAAGATAAGTTTCTGATCGTGATACTAAATTTCTTAGCCACTTTTGGAGATGTTTATGGGCTAAGTTGGGGACTAAATTGCTGTTTAGTACTACATGTCATCCCCAAACTGATGGACAAACTGAAGTAGTAAATAGAACTTTGTCTACTATGCTGCGCGCTGTTTTGAAGAAGAACTTAAAATTGTGGGAAGAGTGTTTGCCTCATATTGAATTTGCTTACAATCGTTCGCTGCATTCTACCACTAAGATGTGCCCTTTTGAGATTGTGTATGGTTTTGTTCCACGTGCACCTATTGATTTATTGCCTTTACCATCTTCGGTGCAAAATGATTTGGATGCTACACAACGTGCTGAATTGATATTAAAATTGCATGAGACTACTAAAGACAACATAGAACGCATGAATGCTAAGTATAAAATTGCTGGGGATAGAGGAAGAAAGCATGTTGTGTTTGATGTTGGTGATCTTGTTTGGTTGCATTTGCGCAAAGATCGTTTTCCTGCATTGCGCAAGTCTAAGTTAATGCCTCGTGCCGCTGGTCCTTTTAAGGTGTTAGAGAAAATAAATGATAATGCATATAAACTTGAGCTTCCTGCGAATTGGGTCCGGTTAGTCCTACATTTAACATTGCAGATTTGAAGCCTTACTTTGGTGAAGAAGATGAGATCGCGTCGAGGACGACTTCAATTCAAGAAGGGGAGCATGATGAGGACATCCCATCTATTGATACAACCGCTGTACCTACAGCCACACAAATTCAAGGACCAATCACTCGAGCTCGTGCCAAACAACTTAACTATCAGGTACTTTCGTTCCTTGGAACTATTTCTCACATACATGAGAATATGATGCTGCCTAAATCAGATGTGTTTGTTACTCTTAGGAATGATGGACCTAGCATGGATGAGAGGGACAAGCATTGGAGCATGATCACACATGGAGGAGATGGCAGCAAACATATGAGGATTGAAGAAGACGCTGCGAGTGGAGATTTCAGAACTTTGAAGCCACCATAATTGGAGATGAAGACATGGACGAAATATAGAGTTCTCCACTTCATAATTTCGTCCACATGAGTTCATGGTGCTGCGACACCTTTAGTTTTGGGCCAGGCCCATGTAATTTTCGCAGGATTTAAGTGAGCCACTTTTTAGAGTCCGTATTGAAGGGGAAAGGCCTTCTAGGGTTTGGTTCGGCCACCATATGCATGGCTGGCCGAAACCCCACCTTTCCCTCCTTTAAATACCCCCATAGCCGTCACGTTTAGACTCGGATTTTGATTAGATTAAAAGTTAGCCAATTGCTGCAACTACGTGTACTTCTTTTGAGGCCAACGCCCAGAACAAGACCGCCTATTCGGAATCCCACCATTATCAATCAAGCTTTCATCTCTATTCGCAATATTCTGATTGCATCTTTAGTTCTTACTTGTTCTCGATTTCAGGTAGGAATTAAGACCCTTGCTGGTCATGCTGATCGTGCATCCGCAAGATCGGTAACTCCCGGAGATTGTCCTAGCGATTGCATTGGCGCACGAGCTTTGCACGTGTAGTCGGATCGTCAAGCACGAACTCCACCAACAAATCGAATTATCCTCATCTCATCGAAAGATCGGACACCTTTGCCCTATCAACGTGTTAGGGTTCAACTGCCACAAGCAGCATGGGATAGAGCCGCAAGAGCTATGGATGGTTCAGAACCAATGGCGACAACTGCTACGACTGAAGAATTGCAGGCCTACCAATATAGGCTCGCTCGAGCTGGAAGGGAATTGGAAAAACAGACAGCTGCTCTGAACAGAAGAAAGGATGCAGCTTCAGCATCAAGCAGGCGATGAGCGGAGTTAAGTCGACAATCAGGAACTTCGGGAGATAGTCACAGGGAAGCTCGAAGGAGAGCAAGATCTCGACTGCAAAATATACCTGAAGCTGAAAGAGAGACTTTAATTCAAAACCTCGATATGTCGTTTATGTCAATCGACACGAGGGGAAATATCATTCCAAAAACACCGGAAGCAGGATACATGGCAACGCAAGCTTTCATCCTGGCGTCCAGGCCACCTCCCGGGGATCCAAGAGAAGCGTTGTACAACATGGCCATGGCAGGATGTGGAGCCATGGGAGCAGCGTTCGCAGCCACACCTCCCGAAGGAACTGCAAGACAAAATAGCCCGAGACCTACTGCAGCAGTGCAAGATCCACCAATAGCAAGTGGAGTCAGAGATACGGCGGCTCAGGCCAGGGTAGATAGAGCGCGACAAGGTAGAAGAGAACATCGGCATTCACCAGAACTTGCTGAAGAAGATATGTGTGGACTCCCGTGTTTTACGCGACGGGTCCGAAAAACTCGAGTCCCATGAGGATTCAAGTTACCCGATAGTTTCAAGAAATTTGATGGCCTACAAGATCCCGATGATTGGCTAGTCGATTACCTCGAGACGGTAAAATTGATAGGTGGAACCAGAGCAACAGCCATGCAGAGCATTCAGATACACTTGAGCGGAGCCACCAGATCGTGGATAAAGAAGCTTCCCCTAGGCTCAATCGACAGCTGGGATAGTTTTGAGGATGTGTTTGTCAAGAACTTCCGATCAACCTGCAAAAATCCTGCGACACTAGAGGAGTTGAGATCATGTCGACAAAAGCATGATGAATCAATGAGGAAGTACATTCAATGGTGGAACATCATCAAAAACTCGGCAGAGATTATATCTGACGAGAGAGCGATAGATGCGTTTGTGGCAGGAGTTCGACGAGGCGATTTTGTGGAGGACTTGGGAAGAACCAACCCAAGGACAATATCAACATTAATGGAAATAGCAAACAGATGGGCAGATGGCGAGGATGTTGTACATAATAAACGACACAGGTCACCAGAGGAGGACCGTAGTCGAAATTTTCAAAATAGACGACGATTTTCTCGGCAATTTTCGAGTTACGATGCCCCTGGCCAAATATCGGCTGGGTTTCGGGGAAACAATGGAGGAAACAATAGAGATGATTATCAAAGGAGTAATGCACAGCAAGGCGACAATAGAGATGACTCTCGAAATAACATGCAAAATAGCGGGTCGAGATTTCAGAGACCTTTCGTAACTCCCGAAATAACAGGCAAAATGATGAACGGGCCATGTCAGATGCATTTTTACCTCGACAGCAATGGGAAAAGGCAGTCAGGACATCTGCAGAAGGACTGTCGAAATTTCCAAGCAATGCTGCGAGTTGCAGGGATAGCCAATGCACAAACAGCAAATAGAAACCCCCAGGGGCCCAGGAGTGAGATTCACTTGCCACCTCCTCCCGCAATTACGGACGAAAATCGACATCAGCTCAGAATAGCGGCAGCACCAGCACCACCACCTTACGTTGATCCCAACTCCAATGGAGCGGTCTCGATGATTCAGAAGGGCAGGCCATCCAATAGAGCTCAGAAAGTAATCTCGCGACATGTGTTCATGGCAGAGAAGATGCCTCCACCAACGGTTGAGTACCTCAATTGGTCAGGGCAAGACATTGGCTTCACAATAGCGGACCATCCGCAGCAAGTTCCTCGACCAGGGCAATCAACACTTATCTTACCAGCAGTAATCGCGGGATTCGACGTATCGCGAGTATTCATAGACGGCGGCAGCAGCCTAAACCTTATGTATGCAGATACGCTAAGGAAGATGAACATCTCCCTAGCAAATCTGAAGCCAACCGATACGCGTTTCCATGGAATTATGCCAGAGAAGCCAAGTTATCCGTTGGGGAAGATCAATCTCGACGTTCAGTTTGGGACCCGAGAAAACTACAGGATAGAGAGGCTGGAGTTTGAAGTCGTGGATTTCCCATCACAGTATCACGCCTTGTTGGGACGGCCAACATATGCCAGGTTTATGGCAGTACCACATTATACATACTTGTTGTGGAGGTTACCTGGACCTAAGGGATCAATCACAGTCAAAGGAAGCTTTGCGCTAGCCGATAAATGTGACAAAGATTTTCATCGACTGTCAGAAACTTTCGGGATGCAAGCAGAATACATGGAGGCAAGGCTTACGACTGATTAGGATGTACTACCAGATGTAGGGAGGCCTAACAAGGAGCCAACCTTTAACACTGCAAAGGATTCCAAGGAGGTGCAGATTCACCCGACAGATTCGAAGAAGACGACGTCCATCGCGACAAACATGGACCTCGCATAGGAAAGCGCGCTCGTCGAGTTCCTCCGTGAGCACTGGAAAATCTTCGCATGGTGTCCAGCTGACATGCCAGGAGTACCCAGGGAACTTGCCGAGCACCACCTAAACTTGGATCCAATAGCAAGACCAATTAAGCAACCTCTGAGGCATTTTTCGGAGCCAAACCGTAAAGCTATGCTGTTAGAAATTGATCGACTAAGAGAAGCTGGTTTCATTAAGGAGCTGCATACAGAGGCCACATGGGTAGCAAACCCAGTGCTGGTCCCGAAGAAAAACACTAAAGTCCTTCGCATGTGTGTCGACTTTACGTGTCTCAATAAACACTGTCCAAAGGATCACTTTCCCCTCCCAAGGATCGATCAAATTATTGACTCCACGGCAGGATGTGAACGTCTTTCCTTCCTGGATGCATACTCTGGTTATAACCAGATCAGATTAAAAGAAGAGGACGAGGTCAAAACAGCGTTCATTACACCTTATGGCGTGTTTTGCTATAGAACAATGCCCTTTGGTTTGAAAAACGCGGGAGCAACATATCAGCGGATGATGCAGAAGTGCTTAGCAACACAGATCGGGAAAAACGTACAAGTGTACATCGACGACGTCTTCATAACATCAAAAAAGGGGATCACGCTAATCGAGGACTTGAAGGAAACTTTCGACAATCTCGATAAGTTTTGTCTCAAGCTGAACCCGACGAAGTGTTCTTTCGGCGTCCCTGCAGGAGAACTTCTCGGGTTCTTAGTTTCATCAAGAGGGATTGAAGCAAATCCCGAAAAAATCCAAGCCATCGTAACGATGAGGAAGCCAACAAAGTTGAAAGAAATACAATAGCTGACTGGACGAGTCGCAGCTTTAAGCAGATTCGTCGCCAGGTTGGGAGAAAAGGCGTTACCGTTTTACACCTTAATCAAACAAGGAGAGAAGTTCCAGTGGAATGAAGAGGCAGATACAACCTTTGAGGATCTTAAACGCACAATCTCGACACCACCAATTTTGGTGGCGCCTAAAGAGAAGGAACCCCTCCTGTTATATATTGCGGCTACACCCCAAGTGGTCAGCACGACACTCGTTGTCGAAAGAGAAGAAGAAGGAAAACTTCATGGAGTGCAGAGGCCGGTATATTTCATCAGTGAAGTTTTATCGCCTTCAAAACAGCGGTACCCGCAGTACCAGAAACTAGCATATGGAGTGTTTACAACCGCAAGAAAACTACGGCACTATTTTTCGGCACATCCGATAATAGGGGTCAACGAGGCGCCTTTATCCAATATACTGAACAATCCAGAAGCTACAGGTCGTGTCTCCCTTTGGGGAATAGAACTTTCTCCTCGGGACATCACGTATGAAAAAAGAAAAGCAATAAATTCGCAAATTCTGCCAGATTTCATCGCAGAGTGGATGGAGCTGCAAAATACAGGACCCCCAGATTTATCGAGAACCTGGACTATGAACTTTGATGGGTCCAAGAGGTTAGAGGGAGCTGGAGCAGGCGTGATACTCATATCACCTGAAGGCGACAAATTAAAGTATGTCTTACGGATGACATTCCCAAACGCATCTAACAATGAGGCAGAATACGAAGCTCTTATACACGGGATGAAGATGGCGAAAGCTTGTGGTGCAACCCGACTAAAAATCTTTGGCGACTCACAATTGGTGGCCCGGCAAGTCATGAACCAATGTGATGCAGTCAATGATATCATGGTGGCATACAAAGAAATGTACAACGAGCTCGAGAAATTATTTGATGGATGCGAGGTAAACCATATAAGCAGGCTGAGCAACGATGAAGCCGATGTTCTTGCAAATATCGGGTCGCAGTGCCTCGCAATTCCATCAGGAGTGTTCTGGGAGGAAATAACAGAGAGATCAATAAAGCCGAAGAAATTGAAGAAGAAGGAGAAGGATGAAAAATCCGCGGGGGCTGCAAAAGAAACACTAGAAGAAGAAGAGGAACATGATCTAGTATTGATAGTACAAATACCATGGATGCAAGCGTACATATCATACATCCTAAGGAAAACAACACCCGACGATCCAGTTGAAACAAGGCGAGTTATTAGACGGTCCAAAGCCTTCACAGTGGTCAAAGGGGAGCTATAGAAACGCAGTATTTCGGGTGTGTTACAGTGATGCATAACACCCGAAGAATGAAGGATAATATTGAAGGACGTACACGAGGGAATATGTGGTCATCACGCGAGCAGTCGAGCTATTGCCGCCAAGGTTTTTCGAGCTGGATTTTACTGGTTAACAGCAATCGAGGATGCAAAGGAGATAGTACGAACTTGTGACGCGTGCCAGAGATTTGCCGCGAAACCTCATTCTCCGGCAGCGAGAGCCGATGCCAATACCATTGTCCTGGCCCTTTGCTCAATGGGGCCTCGATATGGTGGGGAAGTTACATAAAGCTTCGCCAGGAGGATACGAGTATATGCTCGTCGCTGTCGAAAAATTTACCAAGTGGATAGAAGCCAAGCCGATAAATTCACCAGACGCAGCATCTGCAATAAAGTTCGTGCAAAGCATTGTTTTTCGGTTTGGAGTACCTCACAGCATTGTCACGGACAACGACAGTAACTTTACATCCAAGGAATTCAAGGCATACTGTGCAGAGGTAAGCATCAAATTGCACTTCGCGTCAGTCGCACATCCACAAACCAACGGTCAAGTTGAGAAAGCCAATGGTATCATCTCCAACGGTATCAAGAAGCGCTTATTAGGTCCATTGGAAAAAGCTCGACACACCTGGCCAGAGGAGCTGCCGAGTGTATTGTGGAGTATTCGAACAACACCAAATACGGCGACACAGGAAACTCCGTTTTTCCGGTCCATGGAGCTGAGGCGTATTGCCAATAGAGATAGAGCATGATTCCCCAAGAGTTACGGAGTATGATGAAGAAGTTTCTAGAAAGGCATTGGAAGACGATGTCGATGCATTGGATGAGGCCAGAGACGAAGTACTATCACGGGTCACCAAGTATCAGCAAGACTTGAAAAACTATCATAGTCGACGTTTGAGACCAAGGTCCTTTCGGGTGGGAGATCTAGTTCTACGACTCAATCAACGAAGTACTTGAAAAACTCGAGTCACCATGGCTTGGCCCTTACATCGTCACGGAAGTCATCGAAGGAGGAGCATACAGGATCAAGGATAAGAAGTCAGGGGTTCCCGAGAAAAACCCCTGGAACGTAGCACAGCTAAGGCGTTTTTACGCTTAGTGTCGAAATATAGTCCTCCTTGTAAAAATACAATGTACTGAAACACCCGCGATTTTTCAGAGCAACTCTTTTCCTTTTTCGGGGCACCGAGTGGGGCCGGAAAAGGTTTTTGATGAGGCAGGCTCGCGGTGCTGCAATATAATAAAGATAGTCGAGATATATGTCTTTTTCTTCAACAGGCTCGGGGGCTTGTGCTCAAGACTTACATATATATTGCCGAAAATATTTCGCCTGGGTGCAAAAACACCTCGCAAAATAAACGAAGATACAAAAAAGCGATCAACAACAAGGCCCGGGGGCTCGTACCCGCAAATATAGCACATTCAATATAATTTAGTTGCCTTGGTTTAAAACCTCGCATATACAATAAAGAAATTCACCACCGAGACACTCGGGGGCTTGATGAGGAAAAATAAAAACATTTATCGACTTTACAATAAATATAGAATATGTTTACAACATACAAGAGGCAATTCCTGAGCAAACTCAACGAATTCAAAGAAAAAGAAAGTCAATTGCGGCCTAGTATATTATCTATGGTCATCGATTTACAGTACGAGTACTGTGTTCAGCATAGCTGCCCTTCACGAAGAACTCAGCGTCCATCCGAAGAAGTTCATCCATCATATCTTCTGCTACAGGGGTCACATGATAATCAATTTTGCCAACATCCCTTTTCCTTTTCGCCATCTTGGCCAAGCACTTGGTAACAATTTGACTCATGTCAAACTTGGGATAGCAGATTTTAATCATCATCATAGCAAACCTGGCGCCGGGAGATAGTTGGGCCCGAACAAATCCATGGATTTGAGGAGCATCCCGAAATTTCTCCATCAAACCAAGAAGAGTGTTGGGCGCTTCGTTCCGAGGAAACATCATCTTGTAAACCAGGGACAATGTTTTGGTGCAGAAATCAAGGAACTCGCGAACCTGACAGGCGCGGTCTTGAAACCTGACAATCTGTCGGGTCCGTTCTGGAGTGGCCCAAAACAGAGAACCATGGTCAAGAGAAAGGTTAACGAGAATATTTGTCCTTGCGTTTACCCTCTCATCTTCGGCAGCAGCGTCGAGAAAGGAACCTATTTGGCGATGGCACAGGAATTTCAAAAAAAAAGGGATACAACAGGAAGACAGAAGAAGTTTTGATTTGAAAAAGCATACCTGACATATCCACACTGGCTTCATTCATCAATTCGAGCATAAAATTCTCTCGGGTGGTTGCCTTTTCAGCTTCAGAAACGGCGGCTTCCTTGGCAGCTATGGCTTCTCGAGCTTGTTGAAGTGCAATTTTCTCTTTTTCGGATGCCTTGCGAGATTGCTCCATCATCACAAGTGTTTGCTTCTTTGCATATTGAAGCTGTTGACGAAGTTCTTCCAAGTCTTGCGATAAATTGTTACTCGAGGAATCTTCACCAAGTTCAGTATTAACAAGCGCTTTCTTCGAGCGAGAAGAAGTAGGCAAAATATCGGAAGGAGCAGGAGTTGGAGTATAGTTATCAAATATCAACTGAAAACGAAAGGTTCGACATCAATCATCAAGCAAAATAGAATTCCATTGATTTTCAGAATATTTACAAGGCATTACAATGGAGGACACCCTAACGAGCTAGTGGGATAAGTGTCGCCAAAAGCTACCTTGGCGACAACATCAAAAGGAAGAAAGAAAAAGAAAAAAGAAGGAAAGACATGGTGGTCTACTTGACCTCCGGCTTGGATGAGCTTGGAGCTGGAGTTGGCTTGCACCCAAGATAGGCGAGGACCTTCTTCGAGTTCGGTTTCGCAGCCTTGATCAGCGACTGCCACTTCTTGGTCTCCATCTCCTGTGTGTCGCCAACCCTAGTCCAGTCGATATCTTGTTGGCTACCGGCAACCAGGGCAATAGTGCCTTCAACACCAACCTTCAAACCTTCTTGGCGAAGTTTGAGCCCAAGATTTTCAGGAGTATTGAAGCACTTGGCGAGAGCAAGAAAAGGCGCGGGTTCCTCTTTCTTCGGGAAGAAGTAAGGGTACAGCTGCGACAGTCCCGCCCCAGCTTCAGCAAGGCCTTGGCGTGCTTCGTCTCCATGAATCTCAAGGAGAGAAAGCGCGTCAAGAAGGGGATCATTGTCAGGATCTTCAAATTCAAATTCTTGACACGTTTTTCCTGCTAAGGCAAAATTTTATTGATCAATAAGCAAGGAAAGAAAAGTAAGTTCAAGGAAATCAAAATAGTTTGGGCACTTACTGACAAAGCGACGGCTCTGCGATTCCAAACGCTTGATAATTGCCTCTTCGCGAGCAGATTGTCTGGTTATATGCCCACTTAAAGAGGTTTCTGCCTCATGAAGCCTTTTTCGAAGGTCTTCGACGGCGGCGGCATCAGCTTCAACTTTCTTGCGAGCTGCCTCGCTTTGCTCTAACTTAACAGCAAGAGCGTCAGCGTGTTTGAGGGCTTCGGCAAGAGTTTATGGAAAAAATAAACAACGGTAAATGTTGCGACAAAACAATAAAGGAGTAAAAACAGCAGAGAAGGCAAGGAAAAATAGTACCTTCAAGTTTATTCGCATGATCACGGTACCCGACGAATTGGGTACCGAGGCGAATAAATTCCTTCATCACAAGCTAAAGAGAAAACAAAAGAACAGAAAGAAAAATCAATGTAGGAAGGAAAAGTTCGACAGAACTTATGCAAGAAACAAAGGGGAGTCGACAAATGTTGAAATGTTCGGAAAAAGAATAGAGAAAAACTTACATCATCCAATGACGGAGTCGTGGAATTACTAGCCAGCAAGAGAGGTTCCTTGGATGCTTCTACCCTAGCTCTCTTTGGCGAAGAGGCTCGGGGGCTGGCAATCGGAGTGGCATGCTCTTCGTTTCGTTGAGGAGGCGAAGTTTCATCCCCATGAGGTTCAGAAACAACTAAAGTACGAGACGTACTCGTTCGAGCAGTCGCGTCAATAGGTTGAATTTCTTCGTCATCATCACTACAAAATGGCGACAAGACAGTAAGAAAATATAGTTGAAACAATCAATGGCAAACAATAAACAGCGACAAGAACTTACGAGCTGATAAGAGCATCGGTGTAAGGGTCAAAAGTTGTCCTTTTTTCAGTAGGAGCAACCTCTTCGGCAGGAGGGGTGCCGGTCTTGGAAGGGCCGGAGTCGACAATTTCCTCCCTTTTTCTCTTGTTCTTGGGAGAAACAGCTGGGGGAGGAGACTGTGCTGATCCGGTAGCCTCGGAGTCAACTTCCTTTTCAGAGGATACCGCAGATTTCCGAGAACCTGCGGCTTCACTCTCAGGGCGAGAAGTACCCTGGTTGTCGTCGGTGACAACGGCCTTTTCCTCAACCTCTCCACCTTCAGGAAGGGGAGGAAGAGAAACAAGATTTGGATGGTTCTACAAAAAAAATAATGTCGACAAAAAAGTTAGGCAAATGATGTCCACAAAAAAAACATACTCGAGAAAAATAGTTCATACAAAAATTACCTCAGGGAGCGCGTTGGTGGCGCTATATGGCTTTACGCGACAAGACGAGGGGACATGATCTTTTTTGTTGAGGGAGGAGATTTTTCGGACAAGTTTTTCTAAATCCTTGACCGACAAATCCACCGACAAGCGATCCACATCTTTGTCGCCAGCATACTTCCAGAGGGGATTTTTGCGAGCTTGCAGAGGCTGCACTATGATCCTAAGGAAATACGCCGTGATTTGGATACCCGATAGTTCTTGTCCTCGGGTATTTTGGAGTTGGTGGATGCGTGTCATCAAAGCTTCTGTCGCCGCTTTTTCTTCGTCGGTAGCCTCTGCATCCCAGGAACGACGGCGACAGATTTTCTCGGTACCATCAAAAGGAGGGATGTTGTTTTCAACAGAGCCATGATTCTCCTCATGAATGTACAACCACCTTTTGCGCCACCCTTGTACTGAGTCAGGGAATTTGACGTCAAAGTACTCGACTTCAGGGCGGACGCAGATGACGCCGCCGCCAATGTTGTAGGAAACATTGGGAGAGCCATTACGGCGACAGAGGAAAATGCGTTTCCATAGAGCCCAGTTAGGCTGGACTCCAAGGAAAGCTTCGCAAAGCGTGATGAAGATTGAGATATGGAGGATGTAGTTGGGAGTAAGATGATGCAGTTGAAGTCCGTACATAAAAAGCAACCCCCGTAAGAAATTGTGAATGGGGGAGGAAAGACCACGGATGAGGTGATCGATAAAACTGACCCGATACTCCATTGGAGGGATTGGGTAGGTTTCTTCGCTGGGGAAGCGAAGCGCGCCTTCCTTCTTGCTGATCCCCAGTTTCTTCAGAAGGTTGATGTCCCGAGGGGAGATTTTGGATCTCTCCCACTCCATATTACCCAGATCTTCGGTCGCCATCTTAGATTCGGGTGTGTTGTGTCTGGTGAGCCTGCGCGGAGGCATCAACAATGGCACCGAAGCAAGGTGTGAAGTGTAGTTGAGCGCTTGAAGCAATGGGAGCAATGGAGGATTTTGCAGAGGAGAAGTAGAGGTGCGGCGCGAGCGAAAGGGCTAGAGGAGGAAGATGATGCCTTTATATAGAGGTGCGGTGAATCGACGCACCGTTGGATTGAGAGATTACGGGACAGATGGTGTACACGTGGACAAGGGGTAAAAAGTAATTTCATACAGATGAGAAAGCACAGGAGCTACAGTACGTGCGCCAGGAAAAGCGGAGGACGTGTGTCCCCCACTTGCACGATGTGTCAATACAATGCATAATTTGGGCCCGCAAGACAGTGAGAGAGAAGTTCTCGCGTTTTCCCGATAAAGTGATTGTGGCTATTGTCAGCAATGATGTCACCTTGGCAAGAGAAAATCTCGGCTACGAAGGTTCGTAAAAATGGCGACAGCAGAAGATTGTTGATTATTTCGAGAGCCTTTGATCAAATACAAGTTTTTGCCGAAATGCTCGGGGGCTACTTTGGAAAAAAGAAAAATTCGAGTATAGCAAAATAGAAATGGCGAGAGCCTATGACCAAATGCAAGCATTTGTTCATAATCTCGGGGGCTACTCCCATTGGGAGCGCTGTTCGCGCACCCGATATATATGAAAAATTCGAGAAAGAATGGCAATATAGTGACATGAGGCATTAAAGTGTTGAGCCTACAACCAAGCACTAGTCCTTGGCTGTAGCCTCGGGGGCTACTCCCATCGGGAACGCTGTTCGCGTGCCCGATGAAATTATAAAAAAAGAGGGAAAAGAAAAAAGAGAAGAGAGACAGAAAGAAGAAGTGAGTATCTTTCGAGTTATACAAATAACTCTACATATACTCCCATTGGGAAGGAAAAATAAGTCATCGTTGACTCAATAAAATGTGCTATTCCAGCAGCCGAAAAAGCACTCGACAATATATTCTCAGAGCGCCAAAGTAGCGAATAAATCTCTGAATGCCGCAAAAACTTTGCGAAGGTAAGACCCCAGATCCGTTCTGAGCGGCGTGGCGCCGTCTCTGACGTCAGTTTGCTACTTTTTTCTGTATCAACAGATACGAAGAAAAATCCTAACGCACGCGTTAGGTACCCGATAAAATATGACTGGGACTCGATAGAATGGTAAGACCTTAAGCGGCACCTATCGAAGTTTACATCAGTATCCCGATATCATGTCCAGGGACGTGATCTTGAAGTAGGTTTTTGCGGATTGCCACTAGAGTAGTTAACTAGTACCTGATCCGTCAGATGAACTAGCCCCAACTACCATTATCCCTGTGCAATATATAATTTCATATTCAAAGACATGATAGTTCAGAGTGATTGAACAAATATAAAGTTGGAGATTTTCCCTGACTCTGCGATTCAAGCAAAATCTCGTGGGCTACTGACATATGCATCCCCAATGGGCCTGCCGAAGAAGGTACCCGGGGTTTACTGAAGGCCCACGACCCGAAGGATTAGAAGATTCGGAAGCCCAAGATATTATTAAGGAAAGCTAGAGTTGTAATAGGAAGCATTATTTGTAATCTTGTGGGACGAGTTAGAAACCCTCCCGGACTCTGTAAACTTGTGTACCACGAACCCTCGGCTCCGCCTCCAATATAAGGGGGAGTCGAGGGACAAAGAAAGGATCGATTCATTGTCTCACAAACCCTAAATTTTACATCGTCGAGTACTTTTCGACTGAAACCTTTGAGATCTACTTGTCCTCTACATCCAACGAAACCCTAGTCTACTACTTGTAGGCATTGACAAGTTAATACCTTGTCATCGGCATACTGAAGAATAGATAATTCCCCATCCACAAGATGAGGGACTACCCCTTCAATCTAACCATCAACCTTCACACGTTCAATTATAATAGAAGGCATATCCGCCACAATGTTAAATAACATTGCAGATAGGGGATCCGCTTGCCTCAAACCTTTTTTCGTCTAGAAGTATCGACCAATATCATCATTGACCTTAATGGCAACACTTCCACCGAAAATAAAGTTATTTATAAAAACGCGTCACTCATCTGAAAAGTCTTTCATTCTGAGTGTTTTTTTTGAAGAAAAGACCATTTAACTTTATCATAAGCTTTTTCAAAGTCGATTTTGAGAATAACCCCATTCATCTTTTTTCGATGCATCTCAGGAACTGTTTCATGCAAAGTGACAACACCATCTAGAATGTGTCTTCCTTGCATAAATATAGTCTTGGACGGGCGGACCACATGATCTGCCACTGAATTGAGTCTAATAGTAGCGACTTTGGTAAAAATAAAATAAAACAAACATTAAGCAGATATATTGGTCTATATTGTTGAATGCGTTCCGCATTAGAGATTTTTGGTAGAAGGATAATTTCACCAAAGTTGATGCGGAACAAATCTAGTTGACCCACATGGAGTTCCCGGAAGATCTCCAATAAATCATGCTTAATAATATCCCAGAAATACTAATAAAATTCAGCCAAAAAACCATTAGGGCCTGGCGCTTTATTGTGCTCCATTTAAAAGACCGCTTTTCGTTTCTCCTCCTCATAATAAGGGGCTATAGAATCACGTTTTCTTCTGGAGACACTTGGGGAATATCAGCAATCCTGGATTCATCCATGGATATGTCAGATTCCTCTGGTGCGCCGTGTAGAAGTTTTGGGTTAAAGTGTCTTACTCCTTTCGGAGCACACCATGCGTGTTTATATAAGGAGTTTAACCTAACAACTCCAAAAGGGATATACATGGTTTGTTACAAGGGAGGATCTAGAACATAATCTAGATAACCACTCTGGCCTTATCAATACGGCCGGTGGGATACAACACGCACACACACATGTCACATAACGTGACAAGCCTAACTCGCTAACACACCCCCTCAATCACAACCTATCTAGGTTGAGATTGTGACGAAAGGCTTCGAGCTGGCGAACTGTCAATGGTTTTGTAAATCCATCTGCAACTTGATCTCCTGTTAGAATAAACCTTATATCTAATAATCTTCGAGCTACTCTTTCTCGAACAAAATGATAATCAACTTCTATGTGCTTAGTTCTTGCATGAAAAACTGGATTAGCTGAAAGATAAGTTGCACCCATGTTGCCACACCATAATCTTGCAGCCATAGGATGAGGGATTCCCAACTCGGTGAGTAGTGTCTGTACCCACATGACTTCAGCCGTAGCATTAGCAAGTGATTTGTATTCGGCCTCTGTGCTAGATCTAGAAACAGTAGCTTGTTTTCTTGCACTCCGGGATATAAGATTAGGGCCAAGAAAAATAGCAAAGCACCTGTAGATCTTCTATCATCTGGACAACCTGCCCAGTCTGCATCAGCGAAATCACTTACAAGCCTAGAAGATGATTTACTGAACCTGAGCCCAAGATTATATGTATCCTTAAGATATCTTAAGATCCTTTTAAAAGCAGTCCAATGAGTAACAGTTGGTGCATGCAGAAATTGACAAACCTTGTTGACAGAAAAGGAAATATCTGGCCTTGTGAGAGTTAAATACTGTAAAGCACCAACTATGCTTCTATACCTTGTGGCATCCTCTACTCCAAGAGGATCTCCTTCATATGCAGACAACTTGTCACTAGTTGACATGGGTGTATTTGTAGGTTTGCACATTAGCATCCCTACTCTCTTAAGAATATATGTAGTATACTTTTCTTGTGTCAAGAGTAGACCATCATTTGTCTTCTTTACCTCAATACCAAGGAAATAATGAGCATCACCAAGATCCTTTAGAGCAAACTCCTTCTGAAGATCTCGAAGAAGAGCTGCGGTTGCTTTAGAACAAGAACTAGCAACAATTATATCATCAACATAGATAAGCACAAAGATAGAAATATTCCTCTTGAAATAGAAGAAGAGTGAAGTATCGGCCTTAGAGGGCCGAAAACCAAGTGCTTGAAGTTTAGTGCTTAGTCTTGAGAACCATGCTCTTGGGGCTTGTCTCAACCCATACAAGGCTTTATCAAGTTTGCAGATGTACTGATTTTTTCCTTTGACTTCATACCCAGGTGGTTGTCTTATATAGACATTTTCCTCCAGAACACCATGGAGAAACGCGTTCTTCACATCTAGCTGTCGAAGATTCCACCCCTGGAGACAACAATAGACAAAACAAGGCGAATAGTAGCTGACTTTACTACATGACTAAATGTGTATATTCAATCCCATATCTTAGCCACTAAGCGTGCTTTATATCTATCTATACTACCATCAGCCTTGTGTTTAATTTTGTAAACCCACTTGCAATCTATTATATTTTTGCCTGCATGATTTGGTGGAACTAAGTGCCAAGTTTTATTCACCATGAGTGCCTCATATTCTTCATCCATTGCCCTTTTCCAATTTTCATTTTTTAGTGCATCATCTAAATTACTAGGTTCTCCTGAAGCAGTGAGATTTGCATACCTGACCATATTTTTGTATTGCCGCGGTTGTATTTTCCCAGTTTGCAACCGTGTAGTAACACGTGGCACCGGCGGTGCAGCACGTTGTATCGGCACAGAAGATCTGGCACTACCTGGGGTGGATCCCAAGGCAGATCCTGTCGGGGCAGCAGTGTCCTCCTCGGAGTCCTGCGCCGTATCCGCCTCGGGATCAGCTGGCTCCGCACGGGATCCGGGTGCACCGGTGTGGCTTGGCGCATTAGTAGAGGGCGACGCAGATGATCCGGCTTGCCGCTCCGAGCCACGTGGGTGGTCCCCACTCACAGCAGGGTTTCGCGCGCGTGAGGACGCTTGGCCTGACGTGGCGTGCGCCGGTTGGAGGTGCGATCGACGAGACGATCCAGGTGACGCGTTTTCGCCAGAGGTGGGTCCCGTACGACCCTGGGCTTCCGTGCCGGCACGATGCAGCATGCAATGACGCTCCGAAGCGCTGTGTTCAACATCAACTCTGTTTTCTGCATTGCCGTTTACAACTTCAAGATCATTGTTACCTGCGGCAGTAGTATGAATATTATTCTCAATTGGATCAATTCTAAATTCACCCCCATGATCAAATTGAGAGGGATTTAGGAGGTGAGATGGTAAAAGGAGAATTTCCGAACGAAGACGATGTCCTGCATTGGCATGGAGTTTGGCGAAGGGAAATATTGTCTCATCAAAGATAACATCCCGAGAAATATAGATTCGACCAGAATTAGTATCAAGACACTTGAAACCTTTGTGAATGTTGCTATATCCTAGAAATACACACTGTATGGAACAGTATTCTAGCTTTCTAGCATTAAAGGGTCGAAGGTTGGGGTAGCAAGCATAGCAAAAAATGCGCATGGACTGATAATCGGGTTTGATTTTCTCAAGAACTTCTAGAGGTGTAGAGAAATCAAGAAGTTTAGTGGGGAGACGATTGATGAGATATACCGCAACAATGAATGCTTCTTCCCAGTATTTCAGTGGCATGGATGGTTGAGCAAGAAGTGATAGACCAACTTCGACAATATGCATGTGTTTTCTCTCAGCGGGGCCATCCTGTTGATGGGCATGAGGACAAGAAACATGGTGAGTGATGCCAATTTTCTTTAAAAAGGAATTTAATCGTTCATATTCTCCTCCCCAGTCAGATTGGAGAGTGATGATTTTCCTATCAAAGCATCTTTCAACAAGTGCTTGGAACTGATGGAATATACTAAACACTTCAGAATGATGTTTAATCGAGTAGATCCATGTATATTTGCTGAAATCATCAATGAAGCTAACATAATAGTTCTTATGACCAAAAGAATCAGGGGCAGGTCCCCATACATCGGAATAAATCAACTCTAGAGGATGATGTGTAACACTAGTGGATCTCGAATAGGAAAATTGGTGACTCTTTGCCTTTTGACAAGCTTCACATTCCGACTCATTATTTTTACTAGAACAAGGAAGATTATTGTGACTAATAATTTTCTGAACTATGGGAGAGGCCGGATGGCCCAACCGACTATGCCATCTATGATGGGATGGCTTGGAGACTCCATAAGCTTGCTTGGATGATGGTGAAAAGGATGATGACTCAGGAACGGGGTAGAGACCATCTCGGCATGGTCCATCAAGCAGCACCTTCCTCGTGACCTGATCCTTAATGCAAAAGAATTCAGGATGAATTTCAACAAAAGTATTGTTATCTCTAGTGAGTCGATGTGCAGAGGCAAGATTTTTTGTAGCATCAGGAACATGGAGAACATTTTTAAGATGGATATTTTGATCATGAGCGGGAATAATAGAATTACCAATATGAGCAATATTCATACCTGCGCCATTGGCAGCGTGCACCTGGTCAGCGCCATGGTAGCGTTCATGTGCATGTGGCCTTTCTAGTTCACTTGTGATGTGATCGGTGGCACCGGTGTCGATGTTCCAGCCGCCACCGCCATTGTTGTTGTAGTTGACATTGGCGGCTGTCCGCTCGCGAGGGACGAAGTCCTGGTCGAAGCGGTACCAGCAGTTCATGGCGGTGTGGCCCGCCACATTGCAGAGCTGGCACGGTGCGCGATCGCCACCACCGTGGTTACCACCGTGGTTGCCAAATTGACGCATTACAGGTGCCATAAAAGTTGGAAGGTAAACTCAAAAGGCACAGAACAAAAAATGGAAAAGCCTCTCCAACCATTCTTCTTTCTCCCATTTCATAAGGAATTTTAGTCCTTGAATGGAACAAGCCAACAGCATACCAGCAAAAAACAAAAGATGTTCTTCTTTCTCCCATTTTATAAGGAATTTAAGCCCTTGAATGGAACAAGGCAACAGCATACCAGCAAAAAACGAAAGATGCCCTGGCTGGGTATTTCAGTCCTAGCTACGATCCAAAAGAATGATGAGCTGATCATGGATGACGTGACTAGGAGTTTACAAACAAGAGGCCAGAAAATATGCGCTGTTCAAACTAGAGACAGAGATCCAACAGTCTTTCTTTGTTCCATTTCACAAGAAAGTTAGTCCTTTATAAGAGCAAGCCAACAGCATACAAGCAAAGAAGATTATCTGACTAGGAATTTAAGTCCTAACTATAATCAGGACAGACGACAAGAAAGACCGATATCAATTCATGCACTTATGTGAGCTAGGAGTTTACAAACAAGAGACCAGGAAAGCAGTCTATCATGAGTTCCACCTATACACCCCACTAGGATAGCAGCGGGACAATCATTATGGTTCAAACAACCAAGAACTAGCAGGCATAAAGAAACATCGCTCAGATTTTGAAGTCATGGCGGTGCAAGACAAGTATGAGATTGCATAATCAATAACTAGAAGGGCCACGCTTATGTAGTCAAAGCATCACATAATATTACTGGAAAATTCCTCAATCAATCAAAAGGGCCCCTCTTGAGAAGACAAAACTAAGATTTCGTTAATTAATAGAGAGAACACAGTTGCAGCATACTAGACGATACAGAGATAGAATTGGTTCATCGGTACAATAAGGTCACAGATTAACTTAACAGCAAGATCACGCTATGATGTAGACATAGGTGGATCAATATCAGACACGAGTACTGGATACAGATATATAGATAGATAGGCAACACATCATAACCTTGGTAGACCGAGCAAGCACATCCTCTTCTCAAATCCTTGAACTACAGAGCAGCATCAACCTTTGCATGGTCATGCACAGACCTCTTCATCCTTGAAAGCCAATGTTTTTGTGCGAGCACGCAGCCTCTCCATGAATCTGCTTAATTTTGCGTCTGCCTTTTCCTGAGCAACCTGAAAGTCAGCTTCGGACTCATCCCAATATTCACCATCCGTGTGGAGATCCCAGTCAGATTCAACCACAGAATCGTCCGAGGAATAATCCCTGCACCGATAACGATATTTTACCCCACCGAGCACCACAGTCCTAGTCTCCCCATCCTCATCCTCCTCCTCATCATTCTCATCCTCCTCCTCCTCCTCATCCTCATCCTCATCCTCATCATCCTCCTCCTCCTCATCATCCTCCCCCTCATCATCCGCATCCTCATCCTCATCACCCATGGTCTTGTGAGACTCCACCTTTGGATCACCATACTTGACCACCTCAGAGAAGCCTGTGTCTGTCACCCCCTTCTGAGCTTTGGTGTCGCTGATGGCCTGCTCATCAATCTCATCCTTGGTCACGTCGGCCAGAACAGTAGCATTGACACCCTTGTCCTCGTCCTCGGAGAAGACTGCATCCATCGCCACAATATCTACCTCTGGACAGTAGTAGTCGCCCTTGCCGGTGAAAGCCCGCGCCGACGCCGTACTCCCCGCCTCCAGGTTCTGTATAGACTCCTCCTTTCCGGCCATCGCCCTGATCTCTGATCCGCCGCGACGAGCGATTTCGATGTCGGGTTGGGTGGGGATTTGTGGATTTCTTGGAGGTTGCGTGAACGCTGATCTGGGGGCACGGGCGGCGGCGTCTCGGTATATAAAGGCGGGGCGGAGGCCAGCCCTAGCGTTCGCGGACTCCGCTGCGGACTCGGCTTCAGTCCAGTACTCCAGTCCGTCTTCGTATTCAGTTTCTCAGGTCTCCTCAAGAAAACAAAAATTATTCATGGGCCAGCCCTGATCGTGTCTGCAAACTTTCTTTTGCTTTTCAGGTGTTCTCTAGCACATTATTCTAAACTAAAGAAATGGTGTTCTCTAACTCAGTCAAATTTCATAATTTCTAAGAACGACATGTTTTTTTTCTTCGTTCTCCAGGGTCCCATCCGACACGCTTTCTTATCCTCTCAGTTTGCTTGCGGAACTTGAAGAAGCGGGTCCACCAAAGAGCGAAAGTACCGCTAGGGCGATCGAGAGGCGATCGTGGTAGAAACTAGGGTTTTCTCTCGCGGGTGGTTGTTCTCGACGGCGGGGCAGGATCTCGACGGCGAGTCCTTGCACTGCGCTTCGACGGGGGCGTGTGTTCTCTTCCGTTCTGTCTGAGGTGACGGGTGGGGAGGAACGACATGGTTTCTCCGACGGGATCGGCGGTGAGGGGCGGAGGCACGTCTCGAACACCGTCTCGATCTCCGGCGGCAGCAGGATCGGATGACCTTGCTTCGGGTTTATCGGCGAGGCTGGGAGATCTCCTTCTCACTGATAAGGAAGCCACTGGGCTGATTATCAAGGATCTCAAATCAGAAGGTGTTCCCAAACCTAGATGGGCGCTGGTCGGCAAGGTATGTTCCTCGAGGAGATTGATAATCGCTGCTCTGGAGAAGGCCATGGATCGTGCTTGGGGGCTTCATGGCCCGGCACAATTCAAGGATATTGGTGATAATAGATTTGTTGTCCGCTTTTCGAGAGAAGGGGACTGGAGGCATGTGAAGGAGAATGGACCATGGCAATTTGATTTCAATGCAGTGCTGCTGAAGGATTATGATGGCTCGGTCCGTCCGTCAGATATGATCTTTGATTCCTTGGAGGTGTGGGCTAGGGTTTCAGACCTACCCCTGGATATGATGAACAAGATCTATGGAAAACGTATTGGAGGATGGATTGGGGAGTACATATCCACAGACGTGGATGAAGATGGGATAGCCTGGGGAGATGAGCTGAGGATCCGTGTTGCTATTAAGGTGGATCAACCATTGATGAGGGGTGTAAGCATCAGGGAGTCTGAGGACGACGTCGAGGGCAAATGGTTTGATATCAAGTATGAGAAGATACCTCATTTTTGCTTTGACTGTGGATGTCTAATTCATGTGGAGGGCAAGTGCCTGGCAGAGAATGAGGAAGTTAAGCAATGGGGGGAATGGCTACGGGCAGAACCGAGAAAGAGCATGAGGAAGCCGAGCGTGCCTCGGCCCTCGGCGTCCTCTAGTAGCTTCAATAGTCGCCCGTTTTCTTCTGATTCGTGGTCAAGGGAGCCTGAAATCTCAGTTCGGAATATTCCGCCGAGAAGAAATCTGTCGAGAGTCTACTCTAACTCTAGCTATTCCCGCACTGGCGGGGATGAACGCGGGGGTTTTAGGGGTGAAGTGAATAGCCCGATCAAAAGCCACAGGGCTGGGGCGCCAGACTATCGTGATGACAGTGAAATCAGGAGGCAGCCGGCGGTGGGGGAGCCGCTGGTAAGGAAGAATCACCTCAGGTCAGGTACTTTCACTCGAAGGGCAAGAAGGCCAGATGCTGCAGCTACTGATGCTCAGGTGCCACTGGGCACGATGAGCAGAAAGAGGGGCACAAAACAGGTGTGGCTGCCAGTTGAGGTGAGGGTGGTAGGAGAACCTTCCGATCAAGGAGGCAAACGTCAACGCACTGCATCGGTTTTTGACAGACTTGAAGAACCCACAAATCCATCGGCGGACCTCGCAGGGCGGGGCCGCCGGGACCAATGAATATTCTGAGCCTAAACTGCCGTGGTTTGGGGTTGGACGCGGCAGTGGGCGAGCTCCGAGACCTGACTAGGTCCTACAACCCAGAGGTGGTGTTTCTAAGTGAGACAAAACAAAAAAAGAGAATCATGGAAAAATTACAATGGAGTTTGGGTTTTCGGCATGGAGTGTGTGTGGAAGGAAAAGGAAAAGGTGGTGGTTTGGCACTATGGTGGAGGGATGGAGTGGAAGTATCTGTTCGCCCGTGGTGCCAGTATTACATAGATGCAAAAATTATCACGGATGCAGGAACTTGGAGGTTTACTGGGGTATATGGTGAACCAAAAGCTGAACTAAGAGAGAAGACCTGGGAAGTGCTAAGGTACTTGAGGAGGCAAGATAACCTTCCTTGGATATGTGCGGGCGATTTTAACGAGATTTTGAAACAAGAGGAACAGTTGGGCATCAATCCAAGAAATGAAACACAGATGAGTAAGTTCAGAGATTGCTTGACGGACTGCCGTCTAGCAGATTTGGGCTATTCAGGATACCCGTTTACTTGGGATAATAAACGGAGCGGTCTGGCAAATGTCCAGGCTAGGCTAGATAGGGCCACTGCAACAGATGATTTCTTGCACCTGTTTCCTCTAACCTCCGTTCAGCATATCGTGACAGAGGAGTCCGACCATATGGCTCTTCTCATTAAAGTGGCTGCGACGCCGGACAGCCGGCCGTTGCAAATCCATAGGGGGTTTATGTTTGAGGAGATGTGGATACGGCACGACACCTATGAGAACATGGTCAAGGAGGCTTGGCGATCGAGTGCTGGTGCTGGGACAGGCATACAGGGAGTATGGGATCGTCTAAAAGAGGTATCAGCAACTATGGCTGATTGGAGCCGACACACTTTTGGCTCAGTAAGAAAGGAGATTAAGGTTTTTAGAGCTGCTCTGGACGAAGCAAAAACTCGTTCTCTTGTGACTGATACCTCACTGGAGGTGCGGGAGCTAGAGAGGAAACTCCATGATCTATATGAGTCCGAGGAGATAATGTATAAACAACGGTCCAGACAGGATTGGCTAAAGGCGGGTGATCGCAATACACGATATTTTCAAAACCGAGCCACTCATAGACGTCGCAAGAACACAGTCAAGTTCCTCACAAGAGCTGATGGGAGTAGATGTGATACTGATGAAGGAATGCGAGAGATGGCACGGGCCTTCTATGCTGATTTGTACACATCCGAAGGATCAACTAATATGAATTGTATCCTGAACCATATTGAGGAATTTGTTACATCTGATATGAATGACAAACTGACTGCAGTTGTCTCGGAAAAGGAAATAGAGACAGCTCTATTCCAAATGGGACCGACAAAGTCCCCGGGGCCAGATGGGCTCCCGGCCTTATTCTTTCAACGCCACTGGGCTGATCTTAAAGGAGCTATTGGGTCGGCTGTTCGCGATTTCTTGGCGGGAAAGGAGTGTCCACCGGATTTTAATGACACTGTACTAGTGTTGATCCCAAAAGTGAACGCTCCTGAAGCTCTATACCAATTCCGTCCGATTAGCTTGTGTAATGTTATTTATAAAATAGCGTCTAAGGTGTTGGCCAATAGGTTGAAGAGGATTTTGCCGATCATGATTTCTGAAGAACAGAGTGCCTTTGTGCCTGGGCGGTTAATAACTGACAACGTTCTCATCGCCTACGAGTGTACACAGGCTATTCGGACAAGGAAGAGGAAGACACCTTTGTGCGCAGTTAAGCTCGACATGGTTAAGGCTTATGATAGGGTCGAGTGGATTTTTTGGAGAAGATGATGCAGAAATTGGGTTTCGCGCCACAATGGATTGACATGATAATGAGATGTATTACATCGGTTCGCTTTTGTGTGAAATTAAATGGGGGTTGCTCTGAAGCTTTTCTACCATCCAGGGGTCTTAGGCAAGGGGATCCGATTTCCCCCTACCTGTTCTTGATGTGTGTAGAGGGTTTTTCGGCCCTTCTGAAACAAGCTCAGCGGGAGAAACAGATCAGCGGGGTAAAGTTTGGGGCAGATGGTCCACATATTACTCACCTCCTTTTTGCCGACGACAGCGTCGTCTTCTTGGAGGCCTCGGCTGATAACATGCAAGCTCTAAGGAGGATTTTGGGGGCATATGAAGTCAGTTCGGGACAGAAGGTAAACTTGCAAAAGTCTTCAGTTTTCTTTGGAAAAGGATGCAGAGAAGAGCAAAAAGGGGCTTTAAAGCAGGTGATAGGTATTGAGAGTGAAGCGCTGTCAGAGAGATATTTGGGACTGCCCACTGTTGTAGGTCGATCAAAAGACGGATGCTTCAAACACCTGAGGGAGCGAGCCTGGGGGAAGATTAAAGGTTTAAAGGGCCAGGGAATATCGAAAGAAGGCAAAGGTGTACTGATTAAGTCAGTGATCCAGGCAGTCCCGGCCTATGCTATGAGCTGCTTCCAACTAACAAAGAAAATGTGCAAACAACTGAGCTCTATATCCGCTAATTTCTGGTGGGGCGACACGGACGACCGGAAGAAGGTCCACCTGGATTGGTTGGCCGAGAATGTGTAGAAGCAAAATGAGAGGGGGTTTGGGTTTTCGAGATTATGAGTGCTTCAACCAAGCCTTCCTTGCTAAGCAAGGGTGGCGGATTATCACAAACCCGGACTCTCTATGTACAAAGGTACTGAAAGCTCGATATTTCAAAGACGCGGATTTCTTGACAGCAAGATGTCCAAAGCGTGCTTCATACACATGGAAAGGGATTCTGTATGGGAGGGAATTGCTCCAGGCAGGTTTGATTTGGAGAGTGGGGGATGGAGCATCTATCACTGTAGGTGAGGACAACTGGATTCCCAGGGCCGGTTTTCAACGTCCACTGGGACGGCGAGAAGAGGGATGCCCGAGTAAGGTTCAAGACCTAATTATTCCGGAGGGAGGTGCGTGGGATGAGGAGAAAGTGCGCCAGTATTTTTTTGATACTGATGCTAGCGATATTTTGCGCACTCCAGTAGGTCGCCCGGGTTGCACTGACTACCGTGCATGGAACTTTACAAAGAATGGCCTATTTTCAGTAAAGTCGGCATATCATCTAGCTGTCCAAAGGAAGAGAGAAGCAAGTGGGTCAGTGGAGGCTTCGAACTCGACGAGAGAACATAAAGGATGGCTAGACCTGTGGGATGTACAAGTGCCAGGGAAGACGAAGGTCCATATATGGCGCTTAGTGGAGAACGGACTAGCGGTGGGGGTTGAGCTCAGTCATAGGAAGATCAAAGACGGCATTGTCTGTCTAGCGTGCGGCAGAACTGAGAGTTTAATCCACCGTTTCTGGTCATGTCCTCACTCGGCGTCTGCTTGGTCTCTTATGAAGGAGTACACGGGACTGGAGTGTGAGGCGCCTCCGAGGAGGCTGGCGTGCCATGCTGAACTGAAAGGCTGGTTACTTGACTCGGATTGGGAAGGCGCACCGAAGGAGCTTGAGCTGGCCTTTACGCTGATCTACAACCTGTGGCAAGCAAGGAACGATGCCAGGGAAACCCAGCAGATGCAGGACCCTGCGGCAATCGTGCGGAAGTCCATAGCGGCCGTGGAAGAGTGGCATAGTTTGCGGGCGAGGTCTGCGAACACGGCTACAAAACTGATCATGAGGTGGCAGGCACCTCCAGAGGGATGGTGTAAAGTAAACACGGATGGTGCCTACAGAAACGCGGAGGGCAACGGCTGGAGGGGTGTGGTTGTGCGTGACCACCATGGAGGCTTTCTAGCGGGAGCTTGCCATTTTTTCACCAACGTTGCCGATGCGGAAGGGGCCGAACTTCATGCATGCCGCCAAGGACTCCTGTTAGCGAGGAGGTTGCAGGTTGCAAAGGTTGTCTTGGAGACGGACAGTTCGGTGGTGGTGTCCAAACTATCCCGGGAGGAGGTCGACAGGTCTTTTTATGGTCCTTTAGTTGAAGAGATCAAGGAACTGCTTCGAGGTTTCGAAGAAGGTATGGCGCAAGCTGTGCGTCGAACGGCAAATAGTGCTGCTCATGTTTTAGCTAAGGAGGGCTGCGAGAATAATGTGTCTAGAATTTGGCTTGGTGTTCCACCAGCGTTTATTGTAAACATTCTGGATGTTGATGTTTCAGTGAGGTAATAAAGCTCGCAGCATTTCTCTCAAAAAAAAAAAAAAAAAAAAAAAAAAAAAAGTTTGCTTGCGAGGGAGACCCGAACGGCCTGTCATTCATTCTTTCTTTTTTTTTCCTATTATTTTTCTTATTTAGTTCTCTTTTTCTTCTTCTTTTTTAGTTTCTTCCTTTTGGTTTTTCCCTTGTTTTATTTTGTATGCTTTTGTATTCTTTTTCATTCCACTCGGTAAAGATTGAATATATTTTTTAATTCATCAACATTTTTTCAAACCATATTACAAACTGAACATTTTTCAAATTTGAACCATTTTAAATCCCTAAAATTTTAAAAATCTTAACATTTTTACTTCATTATTAATAAACAGATTTTAATTGTCCATAGTTAAACAAATATTAATTTCGAAAAAATCATGATTATAAAAAGGTTTAAATTTTAAAAACATTCACTTTCATAAACTGTTCATGATTTAAAAAAGGTTTAGATTTAACAATTGTTCATCTGTTAAAAGGTTTGGATTTTAAATAGGTTCATATTTTATGAACGTCCACCTGGTAAAAAGGTTTGGATTTTAAAAGTTTCATATTGTAATAATTGTTCGTTGGGTACAAATGTCAGATTTAAATATTGTACACTGGGTAAAAAAGTTCATATTTTAATAATTTCTCATCGAGTAAAAGGTCTAGATTTAAAAATTGATCATGAATTAAAAAGGTTCAAATTTTAAAAAGGTGTACATATTTTAGTAATTGTTCACCATGTAAAAGGTTCAGAGTTAAGATTGTGCATGATTGGAAAAAGAAATAGGTTTTGAAAATGTTCTTAATTTTAAAAGTACCTGGAATTGAGAAAAAAGGCAAGAAATATGAAATAATAAAACCAAAACGTCGCGCGCCTGCGAGCTTGGTACCCGATCGCTTGTTTTATTTTCAAGACAAGCTAACCTTGTTTTCTTGTTGCGAGACAAGCTAATGATCGCTAGTAGCATGATCACTCGTGCTCTTGTGCATCGGCTCCTGATTAATAGAAAACAGCGAGACACTCGTGCGCTGAGCCAGGCCTATGTTGGCACACGAAGCAACCGACGCGAGGTTTAGCTCGCTAGGAGCGACACATAGAGCGAACCGCAACCACTATTTATCACTTAGAGTCTGTTTGGTTCCCAGCCACACTTTGCCAAGCCTAATTTTGGCAAGTGTGGCAGCCACAAAAGTGTGGCTAGGATTTTGGAAGCACAAAGGGCTTGTTTGGTTCCCAGCCACACTTTGCCAAGCCAAAGTTTGGCAATTTGGCATGTGTTTGGTTCTTGCCACACTTTAAAGCTGCCACACTTCACTATCCCAATGGCCCACTTGTCATAGAGTGAATTTTTTGCCAACTTTTGCCACACTTTGTGGCTTCCAAAATCCTAGCCACACTTTTGTGGCTGCCACACTTGCCAAAATTAGGCTTGGCAAAGTGTGGCTAAGAACCAAACAGGCCCAAAGTGTGGTAAAAGTTGGCAAAATTTTTACTCTATGGCAAGTGGGCCATATGGATAGTGAAGTGTGGCAGCTCCAAAGTGTGGCAAAAACCAAACACATGACAAATTGCCAAACTTTGGCTTGACAAAGTGTGGCTGAGAACCAAACAGACCCTTAGTGTGAGCGCTATAACAGCTCACCCGCGCTAGATTTTTCATGGGCTAGCCCACATCATCGTCTGGACACTTTCTGTTGTTTTTCAGCCGTTTAGGTCTTCTCCTTGAGGGTCTCACGGGACACGCTTTTTTTATCCGCTCAGTTGATTTTCTCACGAGGGAGACCCGCATGATATGTCATTCGTTCTTTTTATCATTTTTTCCTTCATATTTTTTTTAAAATGATTTTGAAATTGTTCGTAGGTAAAAAAATATTGTATTAATTTTCAAAATTGTTCATGATTATAAAAAGGTTAGAATTTTAAAATATGAAATTTATAAATTGGTCATGATTGTAAAAAGGTTCATATTTTAAAATTGTTCACCACAAAGGTTCATCGAGTAAAAGGTCTAGATTTAAAAATTGTTCACTAAGTAAAAAAATCGGATTTTTAAAAGGTGTATATGTTTTAGTAATTATTCACAATGTAAAAGGTTCAGATTTTAATTGTGCATGATTGAATAGAACAATTTTCGACATGTTCATAATTTAAAAGTATCAGGAATTGAGCAAAAGGATAAGAAACACGAAATAATAAAACCAGCACCTCGTGTGCCTGCGCTTGCTACCTGATCGCTCGTTCTATTTTCCAGACAAGGTAATTTCTTTTTTGAGATGCGAGACAAGCTAATTGATGGCTTGTAGCATGGTCACTCGTGCTGTCATACTGCATGTTGGTGTATGTAGCTAGCGATGCGAGGTTTAGCTCGCTAAGAGCGACACATAGGGCGCGTTTGGTTGCATGGGCTAAAAATCTGCATGCCTGCGCGCTGGTGGTATTGCGCGTTACGAACGGGTCATGGGTCAGATTTGACGGGTTGTTTGGTAGCCTGTACGGTCATTTGCGCGTCGGAGAAGGAACCCATGCCCCATCGTTTGGTTGCCTGTTTCCAGCCTAATCTTCCCAAGCCGTGCAGCCTCCGGCCTGTTTGGCTGCACATAGCTCAGTGATGTGGTAACCCCTTCACTTCGAGTGGTGAGGTTACCCAGTACTAAATAACAGCACACATCAGATACAGTTCATCAGAAAAGATGCTGGTAATACACATCAAGTAGTACTTGGGCGATGCATCACGAACGAAGCAACTACTTCGTGATGGGTTCGTCACGAGGGGTTAGTATATACCACCTCGAACAAGTTCATCATTACAAACCGGGGATCAGGTTGTAGCAAGTCCTAGCTAACGGAGGGATGCAAGATCACCTTCCAAAATCAGCGGATCATGAGAAGGAAGCAGACACACTAAGCAGGAAACTGGTTGCGGAGCTAGGTCCTAAGCTAGCTCCTCCTCTCCGGTGATTGCAGCTTACGGTAGGCGGCATACTCAGCTTCATTGTCTGCAATGAAGTCGATAGCCCTGACCAGCAAGTTAGGCTGGAACAGCTGCGCCTTGCAGACGAACGGGGAAGTGAAGATCGTCTTCATCTGAGCATAGTTGGTGATCGGGGTGCCGACATACTGACGATGCTTCGGGTACCGCTGCAATCGACAAGGAACACATGTTAGTGCGGACAACATTGACATGTATATACTTTCAGATCGATGAGGATTCGTACTAGGATGTACTTGTCCGCCGCCCCTTTGTCACCGCCGTAGAAGCAGCAACCATCTTCACTCCAGTCCAGAATGCGATCGGATTTCATCTTCATGATGACGTTCCACTTCGTCCTCCAGTTTCTGATGTGGTTGTACAGCTGAAGAGTGGTGACATGTACACCGGCGAATGCAAGAACATCCGCGGCTACCTTCTTCATCTGCTGCTCCTTGAATCCCATGTTGAAGCAGACGCCGCTACGAATGAGCTGAACCAACCGGTTCAGCACAAACTCTGATAGCTCAGGTTTCCAAACCATGGCTGGTTTGCTTGCTATCAGAGATGCCTGAGCATTCTCACTTGCCGCAGACAGATCAGGGGAGCCCAAAGGTATGATAGCCTACATGACAAACAGTAGCAGATCAATGAACTACCACATGGAAATCCTTAAGCACTAGCAGATCTATGAACTACCAGTACCACATCGAAGAACAGCGAGGTAGGTAAGATCGGCCTTACAGTCAAAGGAGCCACACGCAGCACCGAGGTAGGGGAAGCAGGGGACCCTGGCGGAGATGCAGGCAGCACCACCGTCCCAGTGGAAGATGCAGGCAACACCACCATCCCCGTCGTAGAGTCAGATGAAACCTGGAAAACCTCCACAACCTCCACCGGCGACGAAGGAATATCCTACAATGGATTCGTTCAGCCCCGGTTGTGTACCCATAAGATCTAGATCTAAGGCTAGGGTTTGCATAAGCTTATGATACGTCTCCGACGTATCGATAATTTCTTATGTTCTATGCCATATTATTGATGATACCTACATGTTTTATGCACACTTTATGTCATATTCGTGCATTTTCTGGAACTAACCTATTAACAAGATGCCGAAGTGCCGGTTCTCGTTTTCTGCTGTTTTTGGTTTCAGAAATCCTAGTAACGAAATATTCTCGGAATCGGACGAAACGAAGACCCGGGTTCCTATTTTCACCGGAAGCATCCAGAACACCGGGAAGGACCGAGAGGGGCACTGGGCCCCCGGACCATAGGCCGGCGCGGCCCAGGCCCTGGCCGCGCCGCCATATGGTGTGGCCACCCCTTCGACCCTCCTGCGCCGCCTCTTCGCCTATATAAAGCCTCCGTCGCGAAACCCCCGAGGCGAAAAAACCACGATACGTAAAACCTTCCGCAGCCGCCGCCATCGCGAAGCCAAGATCCGGGGGACAGAGTCTCTCGTTCCGGCACCCTGCCGGAGCGGGGAAGTGCCCCGGAAGGCTTCTCCATCGACACCGCTGCCATCTCCACCGCCATCTTCATCACCGCTGCTGCTCCCATGAGGAGGGAGTAGTTCTCCATCGAGGCTTGGGGCTGTACCGGTAGCTATGTGGTTCATCTCTCTCCTATGTGCTTCAATACAATAATCTCATGAGCTGCCTTACATGATTGAGATTCATATGATGATGCTTGTAATCTAGATGTCACTATGCTAGTCAAGTGAGTTTTACTTATGTGATCTCCGGAGACTCCTTGTCCCACGTGTGTAAAGGTGACAAGTGTGTGCACCGTGTGGGTCTCTTAGGCTATATTTCACAGAATACTTATTCACCGTTGAATGGCATAGTGAGGTGCTTATTTATATCTCTTTATGATTGCAATGTGTTTGTATCACAATTTATCTATGTGCTACTCTAGCAATGTTATTAAAGTAGTTTTATTCCTCCCGCACGTGTGCAAAGGTGACAGATGTGTGCACCGTGTTAGTACTTGGTTTATGCTATGATCATGATATCTTGTAGATTGCGAAGTTAACTATTGCTATGATAATATTGATGTGATCTATTTCTCCTACATATGCATGAAGGTGACAGTGTGCATGCTATGCTAGTACTTGGTTTAGTCTTTTGATCTATCTTACACTAAAGGTTACTAAAATATGAGCATTATTGTGGAGCTTGTTAACTCCGGCATTGAGGGTTCGTGTAATCCTACGCAATGTGTTCATCATCCAACAAGAGTGTAGAGTATGCATTTATCTATTCTGTTATGTGATCAATGTTGAGAGTGTCCACTAGTGAAAGTCTAATCCCTAGGCCTTGTTCCTAAATATCTGCTATCGCTGCTTGTTCATTGTTCTGCTGCATTACTACTGCTTGCGTTACTACTGCTTGTTTACTCGTCCCGGGCAAAGCACTTTTCCGAGTGCCGTTGCTACTACTTATTCATACCACCTGTATTTCACTATCTCTTCGCCGAACTAGTGCACCTATTAGGTGTGTTGGGGACACAAGAGACTTCTTGCTTTGTGGTTGCGGGGTTGCATGAGAGGGATATCTTTGACCTCTTCCTCCCTGAGTTCGATAAACCTTGGGTGATCCACTTAAGGGAAACTTGCTGCTATTCTACAAACCTCTGCTCCTGGAGGCCCAACACTGTCTACAAGAATAGAAGCTCCCGTAGACATCAAGCACTTTTCTGGCGCCGTTGCCGGGGAACGAAGGAAAGCTACACCATTTCCTCCCTCGTCAACCACGCGCCAGTTGTGGACAGCAAGCTACTTTTCTGGCGCCGTTGCCTGGGAGGAAAGGTAAAAAGGCACTCATACTCCGGTTCCAGTGTACGATACTTTTACGGCGCCATTGTGTTTGTGCTCGAAGCTATTTCCTTTAGATCCTGCAATTGCATCTTTTTGTTTCTTGTTTACACTAGTTTGGCATAATGGACAACAATGAGCTTCTTATTCTATTTCCTGATTTAAAACATGGATTGTTTGATGCGAAAATTAAAAAACCTATGAAATCTTATTTGCATGCTTTGGTAGTAATATTAGTATGAACGCTTTGAACACCATTGTTGATAATAATATAGAAAGTTCTAAGCTTGGGGAAGCTGGTTTTCATGATCTTTTTAGTCCCCCAAGCATTGAGGAGAAAATTTTCTTTGATGATACTTTGCCTCCTATTTATGATTATAATGATAGTGGTCTTTTGGTGCCACTTACTGCGGAGAGCAAATTTTGTTGTGATTATACTATGCCTCCTACACTTGATGAGAATAATAATGATAGCTACTTCGTTGAATTTGCTCCCACTATTACTAATAAAATTGACTATGCCTATGTGGAGAGTAATAATTTTATGCATGAGACTCATGATAAGAATGCTTTATGTGATAGTTATATTGTTGAGTTTGCTCATGATGCTACTGAAAGTTATTATGAGAGAGGAAAATATGGTTGTAGAAATTTTCATGTTACTAAAACACCTCTCTATGTGCTGAAATTTTTGAAGCTACACTTGTTTTATCTTCCTATGCTTGTTACTTTGCTCTTCATGAACTTGTTTATTTACAAGATTCCTATGCATAGGAAGCATGTTAGACTTAAATGTGTTTTGAATTTGCCTCTTGATGCTCTCTTTTGCTTCAATTACTATTTCTTGCGAGTGCATCATTAAAACTGCTGAGCCCATCTTAATGGCTATAAAGAAAGAACTTCTTGGGAGATAACCCATGTGTTATTTTGCTACAGTACTTTGTTTTATATTTGAGTCTTGGAAGTTGTTTACTACTGTAGCAACCTCTCCTTATCTTAGTTTTGTGTTTTGTTGTGCCAAGTAAAGTCTTTGATAGTAAAGTAAGTACTAGATTTGGATTATTGCGCAGTTTCAGATTTCTTTGCTGTCACGAATCTGGGTCTACCTCCCTGTAGGTAGCTCAGAAAATTAAGCCAATTTACGTGCATGATCCTCAGATATGTACGCAACTTTCATTCAATTTGGGTATTTTCATTTGAGCAAGTCTGGTGCCCTAATAAAATCCATCTTTACGGACTGTTCTGTTTTGACAGATTCTGCCTTTTATTTCGCATTGCCTCTTTTGCTATGTTGGATGAATTTCTTTGATCCATTAATGTCCAGTAGCTTTATGCAATGTCCAGAAGTGTTAAGAATGATTGTGTCACCTCTGAACATGTGAATTTTTATTATGCACTAACCCTCTAATGAGTTGTTTCGAGTTTGGTGTGGAGGAAGTTTTCAAGGGTCAAGAGAGGAGGATGATATACTATGATCAAGAAGAGTGAAAGCTCTAAGCTTGGGGATGCCCCGGTGGTTCACCCCTGCATATTTTAAGAAGACTCAAGCGTCTAAGCTTGGGGATGCCCAAGGCATCCCCTTCTTCATCGACAACATTATCAGGTTCCTCCCCAGAAACTATATTTTTATTCGGCCACATCTTATGTACTTTACTTGGAGCGTCTGTGTGATTTTGTTTTTGTTTTTGTTTGAATAAATGCTTGTGTGGGAGAGAGACACGCTCCGCTGGTTCGTATGAACACATGTGTTCTTCGCTTTATTTCATAGTATTCATGGCGAAGTTTCTTCTTCGTTAAATTGTTATATGGTTGGAATTGGAAAATGATACATGTAGTAAATTGCTATAATGTCTTGGATAATGTGATACTTGGCGATTGTTGTGCTCATGTTTAAGCTCTTGCATCATATGCTTTGCACCCATTAATGAAGAAACACTTAGAGCTTGCTAATTTGGTTTGCATATTTGGTTTCTCTAGAGTCTAGATAATATCTAGTATTGAGTTTTGAACAACAAGGAAGACGGTGTAGAGTTTTATAATGTTTACAATATGTCTTTTATGTGAGTTTTGCTGCACCGGTTCATCCTTGTGTTTGTTTCAAATAACCTTGCTAGCCTAAACCTTGTATCGAGAGGGAATACTTCTCATGCATCCAAAATCCTTGAGCCAACCACTATGCCAATTGTGTCCACCATACCTACCTACTACATGGTATTTCTCCGCCATTCCAAAGTAAATTGCTTGAGTGCTACCTTTAAATAATTCAAAATTTATCACCTCTGATTTGTGTCAATGTTTTATAGCTCATGAGGAAGTATGTGGTGTTTTATCTTTCGATCTTGTCATTTACTTCGACAGACTTTCACAATGGACTAGTGGCACATCCGCTTATCCAATAATTTTGCAAAAAGAGCCGGCAATGGGGTTCCCAGCCCCGATTAATTAACTTGCATTAATAATTCTCTTCACATGTTTTGCTCGATTCATCGGTAAGCAACTTAATTTTGCAAATAGACACTCCTTCATGGTATGTGATTGTTGGAAGGCACCCGAGGATTCGGTTAGCCATGGCTTGTGTAAGCAAAAGGTTGGGAGGAGTGTCATCCATAAATAAAGAAAAACTAAACTAAAGTACATGTGCAAACAAAAGAGAAGAGGGATGATCTACCTTGCTGGTAGAGATAACGTCCTTCATGGGAGCCGCTCTTGAAAGTCCGGTTGATGAGGTAGTTAGAGTGCCCACTACCATTCGTTGACAACAACAAACACCTCTCAAAACTTTACTTTTATGCTCTCTTTATGTTTTCAAAAACCAAAGCTCTAGCACAAATATAGCAATCGATGCTTTTCCTCTTTGAAGGACCTTTCTTTTACTTTTTATGTTGAGTCGAGTTCACCTATTTCTCTCCACCTCAAGAAGCAAACACTTGTGTGAACTGTGCATTGATTCCTACATACTTGCATATTGTACTTGTTATATTACTCTATGTTGACAATTATCCATGAGATATACATGTTACAAGTTGAAAGCAACCGCTGAAACTTAATCTTCCTTTGTGTTGCTTCAATACCTTTACTTTGATTTATTGCTTTATGAGTTAACTCTTATGCAAGACTTATTGATGCTTGTCTTGAAGTACTATTCATGAAAAGTCTTTGCTTTATGATTCACTTGTTTACTCATGTCATTACCATTGTTTTGATCGCTGCATTCACTACATATGTTTACAAATAGTATGATCAAAGTTATGATGGCATATCACTTCAGAAATTATCTTTGTTATCGTTTTACCCGCTCGGGACGAGCAGAACTAAGCTTGGGGATGCTTGATACGTCTCCGACGTATCGATAATTTCTTATGTTCTATGTCATATTATTGATGATACCTACATGTTTTATGCACACTTTATGTCATATTCGTGCATTTTTTGGAACTAACCTATTAACAAGATGCCGAAGTGCCGATTGTTGTTTTCTCGCTGTTTTTGGTTTCAGAAATCCTAGTAACGAAATATTCTCGGAATCGGACGAAACGAAGACCCGGGTTCCTATTTTCACCGGAAGCATCCGGAACACCCGGGAAGGACCGGAGGGGGGCACCGGGCCCCAGACCATAGGCCGGCGCGGCCCAGGCCCCGGCCGCGCCGCCATATGGTGTGGCCACCCCTTCGACCCTCCTCGCGCCGCCTCTTCGCCTATATAAAGCCTCCGTCGCGAAACCCCGATGCGAAAAAACCACGATACGGAAAACCTTCCGGAGCCGCCGCCATCGCGAAGCCAAGATCCGGGGGACAGGAGTCTCGTTCCGGCACCCTGCCGGAGCGGGGAAGTGCCCCGGAAGGCTTCTCCATCGACACCGCTGCCATCTCCACCGCCATCTTCATCACCGCTGCTGCTCCCATGAGGAGGGAGTAGTTCTCCATCGAGGCTCGGGGCTGTACCGGTAGCTATGTGGTTCATCTCTCTCCTATGTGCTTCAATACAATAATCTCATGAGCTGCCTTACATGATTGAGATTCATATGATGATGCTTGTAATCTAGATGTCACTATGCTAGTCAAGTGAGTTTTACTTATGTGATCTCCGGAGACTCCTTGTCCCACGTGTGTAAAGGTGACAGTGTGTGCACCGTGTGGGTCTCTTAGGCTATATTTCACAGAATACTTATTCACTGTTGAATGGCATAGTGAGGTGCTTATTTATATCTCTTTATGATTGCAATGTGTTTGTATCACAATTTATCTATGTGCTACTCTAGCAATGTTATTAAAGTAGTTTTATTCCTCCCGCACGTGTGCAAAGGTGACGAGTGTGTGCACCGTGTTAGTACTTGGTTTATGCTATGATCATGATCTCTTGTAGATTGCGAAGTTAACTATTGCTATGATAATATTGATGTGATCTATTCCTCCTACATATGCATGAAGGTGACGAGTGTGCATGCTATGCTAGTACTTGGTTTAGTCTTTTGATCTATCTTACACTAAAGGTTACTAAAATATGAGCATTATTGTGGAGCTTGTTAACTCCGGCATTGAGGGTTCGTGTAATCCTACGCAATGTGTTCATCATCCAACAAGAGTGTAGAGTATGCATTTATCTATTCCGTTATGTGATCAATGTTGAGAGTGTCCACTAGTGAAAGTCTAATCCCTAGGCCTTGTTCCTAAATATCGCTATCGCTGCTTGTTTACTGTTCTGCTGCATTACTACTTCGCGTTACTACTTGCTTGTTTACTCGTCCTGGGCAAAGCACTTTTCCGGTGCTTGTTGCTACTACTTATTCATACCACCTGTATTTCACTATCTCTTCGCCGAACTAGTGCACCTATTAGGTGTGTTGGGGACACAAGAGACTTCTTGCTTTGTGGTTGCAGGGTTGCATGAGAGGGATATCTTTGACCTCTTCCTCCCCGAGTTCGATAAACCTTGGGTGATCCACTTAAGGGAAACTTGCTCGCTGTTCTACAAACCTCTGCTCTTGGAGGCCCAACACTGTCTACAAGAATAGAAGCTCCCGTAGACATCAAGCACTTTTCTGGCGCCGTTGCCGGGGAACGAAGGAAAGCTACACCATTTCCTCCCTCGTCAACCACGCACCAGTTGTGGACAGCAGCTTACCACAACAGAAGTCATCGACGCACACAAAGAAAACGACCATCCACCGCGGCCAGTAGCCGCCGCCACAGTCGCCGCCGCAAGCCTCGCCGACCGTGCGGGTGAGGTAGAGCCGACCATGTCGCTAGATCGGGGATGGTGGATGAGCTCGAAATGGGGGAAATGGGGTATTTGGATTTGCCGGTGAGAGAGCCGCCCCTATACACGGTGGCGAAAATTCAAGCGCGGTGACCAAATTCATGGCGCCGAGATTTCGCCGTCCCGCGCGAGCTCCCGCCATCTCCCGCAGTGGCTCTGCGAGGACGTTGCATTCTCCACTTCTGCGGAAACGGGGGTGGCTCGCTAGAAACGGCCGAACTGGGTGTTCCTCCAGGACCTGGCCCGAGGGTGCTTTGAGAACCGGTTCCTGCAAGAACGCGACGTCGACCAGGAAACCAAACGGGCCGAAAAAAACTGGGCCGATGCGAGCCAAGGGACATGTAGCCTACCAAACGCGCCCATAGAGCGACCCCTCACATCTGCCTGCTAAGTCAAACCCGAATGTTCTATCCCTAAATAGGAGCCCCGCTACCCTGTTTTTCTGACACACGTCCATCTGCGCCACCTGTGCACGAGGGATGTGGCAGGTTGCCAACCACTTCCTTTTCTATGAGTGGGTATCAGTTCGTTGCATTCAGCAACTTATAGCTCATGAAACTAGCCTAGGTTAATACATAAGAATCGAAGTAAGCTCGCATTTGAATTAACGAAGTCATCAACCGGCTAAGAGTTACATCAGAAGTTACAACACACAAGCGCCAAGCGCAAACCGAAACCCACAAGAAAGACAACACATAAAACGTCAAGCCCACCAAAGCGCCAACTTGATCCATGAAGAGGGAGCACTTGTCTTTTGCAGCACCGGATCAATCACGACCAAGTCCACACCAACAAACCTCCACCACACCATGTAATATCCCAGGTTTAGAGGCAATAAAATGAGAGAACACCAAAGTGTGCATTGCATTCATGCATCGAAAATCCGGGGAATTTTCGCGCTTTCAAATAAAACTTACCACAGTAACTGAAGTTTCACTTGACTTGCTGGAATTGAAGTAGATCATCAAGTCAAGCGCTATAAACTTCACTGTGATCTTTGCTAAAACCTTGTTTTGGGTAGAGATGATTTGATTTATGGGCTAGATTAAATGGAATTAGTTTTACAACAAACAACACCTTAAGTGAGGATTAAATACCAGATCCTGTAAAGGATCATAACATGGTATTCCTTACAATAACACATTCTTTAAGAATCAAACCCCAACTTAATAATACTTAAAAGTTAGCAACTACCTTTGTGTGTGATTTAACTCTCTTCTAAATAAGTTAAAACATAAGGTTTAAAGTGCATAAAAGCCACACATTCTTATTTAAATCATAACTTATTAAATACATGGAATATCATAAAACTAAATCCGTTTACATTACGAATTATCGTCCAAACTATTTGTATCAAATTAACTATGAGTATTTTGAAACTCATATGATCATGCCTTGGTGAAATCAAACCCAATTATCCAAAATTGAGGAATAACCTTCAATCTTAACTTTTTGACCAATATTATAATGTAAATCCAATCAAAGATGGTATGATGACTCATCCATAATAATAAAACCATCCACAAGATATTTAGTAGCAAATGCCACTTGGCTATCCAAAAATAAATCATATGAGAGGATAATGATCTTGCCACATAGGATGAAAATATCTACATGAGTTGCATCCCAAGCTTTGCCACCTCATGCTCAAAGGATTGCTATGGATGAGGGCATGACAACCAAGCACCTTACTCATCAAACCAACACAAGAGTCACCACCTATGTGTCATGATGCTAGAGCTTGCCCAAGCCTATAAATAGAGCCACACCCTCCATCCCTTTGGTCATCTAGTAGCATGATACAAGGAAACACACACATAGAGCCACTCCATAAATTAGCTAGGATCAAGATGAAGAAGCTAGGAGGTGGAGGCATACCACAAGATGCAGGTTTATCATATTTCCTGAAGAACAAGCTACAGAAGATACCAAGGTAGAATTCCTAGGCAGACCATATATTTAGAGGATCATATCATCATCTCTTAAGTAGGACCTTAGGCTATTCCAAGATATTGAGAAGTGAGAGAAGATATAAAATTAACCATAGCCATGTCCATACAAGAATACTAGAATAGTACTAAACTTAGTTGTTCAAGACAACATTTGATCTTGGAGGTGAGAACCCTATTCCAACAGCAATACCTTAGGAAACCAATTCCATAATCATCACAATTTGGTATTAATTATAGACCCTAAGAATCTAGGATGAGTGTGATGAGAGGAATATTAAAGAGGGATTAGTGAGGAATGAGTGAATCTTGTCTAATGCATGATCATACCTTGTAGACATAGATGATAAGTTAAACCATATGATTACTAGATCTCATCTATCACATAAAATAATAAGTATATCACTAGTAGTTAACCCCAGACCAATCCTCATGCCTTGTATGGAGGAGTAACCCTAGCTAGCCAATAAAACATAATCAAAGCTTATGCTTATACCCAATTCTAGCTTGTGTATCCCATGGGTAATCCCAAATAAAACCCTAGACCACATTTGAATCCAAGTACCAATTGGGATCATGAAAAGAACCCTGCCATGCCTCATGCCTACTTATATTGCAATTTAATGAAGAGTATGCAAAACCCTAAACCCTTTCTCACAGGATCCACTTCACATAAAATGATATGCCCTAACTTGTGTACCATGAATCACAAGTATAAGCCAAGCCATACATACTTTAGAACTAAATGTCATTTGGGGAGTAGAGTGAAACCAATATCCAATCCTATTTGATATTCCAAATAATTGATTAGTTGACCAATAGGAATAATGTGTTATAATTTGGACCATCACCTTAGCAATTGAATTAACCAGGATGAGCTTAGGATTTATTCTAAGTAATTCAAACTAGAAGTGCTAAGCAAGATTAGAAAATATAGAGTTTATGCAACCACTCTTCTTAAACCCTGAAAACCATTATTCACATAAAATCATGAACCAATCCCATTTCCTTTACCATTTGCTAAACCCTATCCATAATTAAAATATGTAAACAATCCATATTACTAAGTACTAGTAAAACCTAATCATGAGTTTATCATCCAGAGGTTATAAATTTTCAAACCATTGGAATATATTTGGTTTCTAAATAAAAGTAATTGAGACAAACACTTAACCAATATAAACTTGAAGTATTGAATACCTTTCACAACAACACAAATTTAATCAAAGGTTACATATTTGTTTGAACAAAATAACACAATGAGTATCCTTATCAAATGGTTTTGATGTTCACATAATTTAGGACCTGCAAAAACAAAATAGAAATCAGATTTGAATTCAAATAACAAATTCAAAACAGAAAATAGAAAAGAGAGAAAAGGAGAGGAAGTTTACCTGGCAGGTCACTGCAGCCCATGGACAACCCAGCCTTGGCCCAGCACCGCAGCCCAGCACCAACCCACCTGGCCACTTACCTCTTCATCGCTGGCACGAGACAAAGAGAGGGGCGTCGTCTTCTTCTTCTTCTTCCCTGCAGACGACACGACGCCGACGAGCCTCTGCCACCTCCTCGCTGCAGATAAGGACGCTCCGGACATCACCGAAGATTATAGAACGCCAGACCATCCTCCTCGCGTCCGAGCCTATCCAAAACGTCAAGATTCACGCTCAGAACCAGCGACAACCTCACTGTGCATCCCGACCGGTCGCCGCAGATGTGTCGTCGGTGCTGACCTCCTCAAGCTCTATAAATACACGAGGAGAGTCGCCGGAACCCTAGCTATCTTCGCCGCCCTCTCAATCCCTATCTCGAACTCTCTATCTATCACTGGAACCACCGCCATGGCCGGCCAGTTCTCCGGCTAGCCGTCGATTGAAGCCACCCCGGAGTCCACCGTTAGGTCGAGGAGGTGCGCCTCGACATTCTCGTTCTTCTGGTCAAGCTACGCATCCAGGGGCGGAATCAAGCCAATTCGCTCGTTCCCTTTTGCCGGTGATCATCGGAGTTAGCGTCGATTCGCTTGTCTCCGACCATCTTCTTCGCCTCCGACCACTGCAATCGACTCAAGGTGAACCAGCGCATCTCTGAAGCCCTTAATTACATCCATGTGCGTCCCGTAGCCACAGTTCGTTAGTTGGCCGGAGTTCTCTGCCGCGGGAGTGCTCGCCGGAGCTAGCTCCGGTGATTCCCTCGCCAAGACATAACCACCATCAGCCTCAGCATGTTGAGGAGAGTCGAAATCTAGTATTAGACCGTCCTGGGGGGCATTAAAACGGCGGCGCCGTCCTCGCCTGGTCGCCGGCGTTGAGCCGACGGCGAGAGGGACGTTTCCACCGCCACGTCAGAAGCTTTGACTGGTCTTCTGCCCACGTGGCAGTTGACTGGTCAAAGGACCCACCTGTCAGTGAGAGTGGCTAGGTATCGAATCGGTACAATTCATATTTCTATTTAATTTAAAAACCAGTAAATAGCTGAAACTTTGAAAAATTATATAAAATTCATTTCAGCTCAGAAAAATATCAATAATATATTAAAATGCTCACAAAAATAAAATCTATTCAAATAAAATATAAAATAAAAATGTGTGACAAAATAAAAATTCACTTATTTTCATCTTTTTTAATTATGTATTTCCACTTGTTTCAAAAACAATTTGAATTCAATAATTATTTAAATTTCAAAAAACAAATAATAGCTATTCTGTAACTAAATAAAATATTAAGATTAGTTTTCCTTATCATGTTTCAGTAACTTAAATATTAGTGGTAATTCATAAACCCTAATTTGCAAATTGCTATTTTCTAAATTTTCTTTAAATAATAATCAATCAAGAAAATGCTAAAAACTAATATGAGTTTGGAAATCCAAAACTTGTGTACTTAAACATCTTTAGTTAACAAGTTAAATATTTTAAAACTTTATAACACTTATTAAACCCTGATCTCTAAATTAAATCTAAATAGGAGTTACCCTAATTATTAAGTCTTGTGAAAATTAAGAAAATGTCAAACCATTACTAATTTTGTTTCAAAGTAATTAGTAACCACACCTCTATTGCCAATTATCATTTTAAGATGACCCGGCATACCACTGCATGGTGTAGTATGCAAGTCTGATATAACACCAATGAAACACTGTTCCACTAGTATTATATCGCTCAGAGTGGTACAACAGAAACATATGCGGGTCCAAGGCATGTCTATAGAATTACAACATTGACTCTATTACATAAGATCATCACAGCCTCCTACTTTTCAATGAGGTAAAACTGCAAATAAACTCCAGGAGAACGACTCGTAGTCTAATCCTAACACGAACTCTATTTGTAGAGTATTTAACTAGCTACAGAGGCTATGAATAGATTCTAGCTAAATAGGAGCTACGTTTAGGAAGCTAGTTCCTTCTATTGCTAATCTAGGTTGTCTCCTTGTTGGATGTGGTGTTTGACTCCTCTGACAGGTTCATGTCCCTTGAAGTAGTTGTTGATTTCCTCGGTCTTCGAGTTGCACTGTAGATCCTCCTTCGTGGCCTCCATATCTAAGCAGGGGATTTAAGAGTGGGATGAGTACGAGCGTACTCAACAAGTTCATTATAGGAAAGAGGTGTTTAATGCACTAGCTACGGCATTAGACCGTGAAAGTCTAATACCAATGCAGGTTTTCATAATCATTTCTTCAAAAGGTTGCTTTTATTCGGAAGAACTATGTCCGTCAGCCTTCACCGGTTTACTAGAACTTCATGGAGCTCCTTTCCGGCCGCGTTCGTAGTTCCATATCCCGGAACAGGGAGTGACAGGTCACGGTTCTTTACACTCTGCAGAGGTGTGTTGCTATACCCATAAGAGATCTTAACCTTGGTACCAACCAGGCAATTTCCCCGTCCACACTTCCTATGGTGTGAGGCCCGGTATAAGGTCTAGCCAATCATGTTCCTCCGCTACCTCGAACACCCACCCGTTGTTGCATGCCCCGACCCTGGGTCCACGTCGGTCCCATTATTCCCGTAATTTCAGGGTGGACCCCGACCACGACGACGGTGCTTGGGCTCTACCATACACTCCTACGCCGGTAGCTGCAACCCATCATAGACCGCATTACCATGGGGAATTAGAATGGGATCCCCACCCTCCGGTTGTTCCGCAAGACACAAGCTGCTACGGCAAGCAATGCTTTACCGTGGGGAATTAGAATGGGATCCCCATCCTCCGGTTGTTCCGCCGGATACAACTCGCTACGGTAAGCGCATCCGTTGATGAACGAGAGGTGGAAACACTTTTGACTACTCCGTCCCACTCCGGATCTTATGGTTAACACGGGTATTACGGCACAAGAATCATCTGGCGACATTTGTTGTTTAATCCTAGATGGATATAAACCCTTGCAATGGAACCTCCACCATATCAACACAATCCATGGTTCCATTGCCCACCACATAGTCATATTCATAGTTATGAAAATAGTGGTTTTGGTTTTTTATGCAATAGTGATAACCATAGTACTTTGCAAGTAATTTGATAGAAATACTCAAATGACATGAGCAAGTGATGAACTTGCCTTTCTTGACTGCAAGATTATGCAGGCAAGGTCTTCGGTGCGCAATAACTCCAAATTCTGAAATAGCATCATCGTCCGGTAAGGACGATGTTTAAAAGATTGGCAAGGATGCAATAATGCATAAGTATGAGATGCAATCGCTCTAAGCGTGACCCAACCCCGATGATTTATGCTCAGTGAGTTGTAATGATTGGTTCAGGGTGTGTTGCACTTTTAGAATGATTCACAAACAAGGTTCTTATTCAGGTGTGATTACATGGTATCATAAACAAGTGTTGCAGCATATCATAACAGTAGCATTAATAGCACACAATAATAACATTTGGTATATTCCTAACATGTAATGAATAATGGTTGGTTTTAGCACTATATGTCATGGTTAATGATTGATTATTATATACTTCAAAAGAATAACTTTTGAAGAACATGTTCTTTAATAAAGAACAAGTATGATAATTAAGTTAGTGGAGTTCTATGGTTGACTATGGTTCCAAGTAGCTTCTGGAATAAGGATTAGATGGATCCAAACAAGGTTGAAAGTATATTTTAGGCAATTCATTAACATGAGTGCTATCAAGGTTGGTATACCTTGTTGATGATACCTGGCTAGGGTTTATGGATCCTATTAAGCAGGATTGATGATGATTCCTTATTTTCTTCAAAACAATAACTTTTGAAGAACATACTTCTTAAGTAATAAGAAGTATAGCAATTAGGGTTGAGGTGGTCTAGGTTTTACTGTTGGTTCTATTAAGTAAGGAATAATTGGCTCCTTAAATAGGATGGTTGATAAGTATCCAACACTAGTAGGGTTTAGTGGAATATGGTTAGGTAATGCTCAAGATTTGGCATAGTTGCTCCTGAGGTTCATCACATTGTTATACCAATGTATTAGAGATGGGTCTCTATTATTTTAGGAAGACTTGGCAATTGTTTAGTTTCTACTATGGAACTATGAATGAAATCAAAATATCATGATCACATGTTCTAACCTATGGTTTAGGTTAGAAGCAAATTAAGGTTCAAATGGATTAGTGGAGCTAGGGTTCCTAATGAATTAGGGTTTTAGAATTCCACATAAAATTATGAACTATTATTTTATGGATAATGGAACTAGGGTTTCCTAATCTACCATATAGTTCTTAAGGTAATAACTTCATTATAAAGTTGAAGTTATTAATAACTTTGAAATAAAAATAATATTGAATTTGGCATTTTATTATTTTTAAAGAATTAATGATTAAGGTAATTTATTATTTAGGGTTTAAATAGTAGTTGAAATAAGGGTACATGTTTTAATTCTTTTATAGGTTTTGGGATTATATTTTGAAGTAATGTTGAATTAGGGTTTCCATATGATTAAGCATATCCACAATTTTTGTATTATATGAAATTTTAATACAAAGTGATATTTACTATTTTCTTGATGGGAAAATAGAAACAAGAGATTATATTTTTAGTATTTAATTCTTAACACTTTAAGATTTAAAATTGGTCTTCTGAAATTTAGAGGGAACATTCACATTATTGTTATTTAAATTTTACAGTATTTGTTGCTGGTTTTGTTTTGTTAATAATTTTCCTCTTGTTCAGAACTTATTTTTATTTGGCTTTTTATGTCACTTTGTTATATAGAGAATTGTTTATTTTTTTTTAAAAAAAATGGCCCAATGGCTAGAGCCCAACTGGTCCAACCGGACCAAGTTGGCCTAGCCCAAATGGCCCACTCGGTTGGTTGGGCTCGAGTAAAACTCGACCCGACCCAACCCCTCTCCCTCACGCTCTCGTCGTCCTCTCGTCCTCTCGTTCTCTCATGCACGCATACACTCCCGAGCTCTCCATGGCACTGGCCGCGCCGCCGCTCTCCTGGCCGCCTCCGGCCCTCTCCAGCGCCGGCGTGATGGGGCTTTGCTCCGCCTTGCTGCTCTCTACCGCCTCCTCCCGGTCGATTTGATCCTCGAGGTCTTAATCACCCGCCCCCAACCCCGGAACCCTACCTACTGCCGGCCGATTTGGCCATCGCCGACCTCCTCCTTTGATGCTACTCCCCGGTGTGGCTTCGCCCTGGACCTCCCTGCCATCTACCGCTGCCTCGGCGTCGCCCCCTTTCCCACACGCGTGCCTCACGGCAACCCTAGCCCACGGATGGCTCGGTCGTCGACGTGTTTCCGACGCCGCCGCGGTCATACTGCTGTCATGATGGTGAATTGGTGGTGTGGTGTTGCGGTGCTGTTGTACTGGTGGAGCGGTGTGGTGTTGGTGGTGACTGCTGCATCCTCGAGCCGGCCGGACGGCGTCTACGACTGCAACCCCGGCGTCCGTGTACTGGTGGTGATGCACTGGTGGGGAATGGTGTTGTGCTGGTGATGATTATTTCATCCTCGACGCCGGCTGGACGGTGCTGCGGACGCAACCCCGGCGTCGGCCTCTTCCTCTATTCGACTACACCACTGTGAGCTATTCCCCCTCTCTCTCTGTATTCTCTATGGCTATGAATTTGTTGACCAAGAACTTGAGTGTGCTTGGCCTGATTATTGCATATGCTTGGGAGTGCTATTCATGGGCTATATGACTTGTAAATTTATCAGTCAAGTACTGATTCTGATGAGTTATACTATATGCTTAAGATGGGACCTATAACTACTAGCTGCTGCATCAAATTGGTTAGCTAACATGTGCTTAGTAATGCTCCAGTTTGGATGAATTGATTATCCAGGTTTTCTGAAAAAGGCTGCTGATCTCGTCGTTACCATTTCTGCCTTAATTTGGATGGATAACCATCCCCGGTCCGAGTTAACTGTCTGGAATGCTATATTAGATAAAGCTGGACATGAATACTACTGCTGGCTAAGGCAATCCGAGTGATACTCTTGTTTAATTCTTGGTGGCTTATATATGCAAGGAACATGTATTGTTGATTTCTCAAGCAAGCTTTTGTTGTTGGCTTGTTATTGAGCTTATTTGCTGGTTTAATATGGCTTGGTTGTGACTAGGTGCCTTGCTTGGTGACTTATTGATTACTTTGAATCATTCTGATTACACCAAGCTTGATATATGTGCATTTATTTTACATATCCAGGTGATGCTATTTTATATCTCTGAGTTGGTGTTGCTCCCTATCACTTGGTTATATGTTTTTGTAGCTGTCCAATATGACACTGAATATATACTAGTGATGATTCCTAGTTGGTTTATACTTGTGGCTTGATCTTTTGGAATCTGGTGAACCATTTTCTGGTGGTGTACTTGCTCTATGGTGCATACATAGATGTGGTGCCCCTGTTTGGATGATTAATCATCCAGGCATCTGTGGCTGGTTGTATTCTTTTACTGATGAAACTGAAGATATACTACAACAGGCACTATTTACCTGATGCTTGCTGTGAGCTCCTATGCCTGCTTAAGATGGCTTTGCTTGGTATACTTGATTGATGCCCTTGTAGCTAGTGGATTGAGTGATAACTAGTGGATGCAATTCTACTTTTTGTTGCTCTCTATTAGAGAAGAAAAATATGGATCTATCTTATTGGCAGCAAAGCTTGCTTTGTATGTCGACGATAAAGCTTCAATGTTTTACTTCAATCCGATGGTTTCTCGGGATAGTTTTATAGAGTATAGCCTAGCAACTCATGTGCATGCTTAGCTAGAGCTTTTGGATGGCTCATTATGTTGCTCTGCAACAAAAGAGCAACTACTCTAGCTTGCTTCAATACTGTAGATGGTTAGGCTACTCTAGGAACTCTTCCCGTTGACCAAATGATGATTCACACAATCTCCTAGATGATTTATTGCTGGTATACTTTTCTGGGAATAGATCTTATATGCTCTGATCCTGGATAGGATGTATACCTGATTCCATTTCCTGGATAAAATGTTTATGGATCTGAAGTACTTCTTGTTCTTGTTGCTCTTCACCTCCTTGAGTTGAGCTCGCTCCTCCCGGCTCCTGCTATGTCGCCACAATCGTGTTTCTTGTTCTAGTTTGGGTTTGATGATGAGCTACTACTACTCGATCTGTTCTTAGATGGATATAGGAGGTTTTGGATGAAGAATAGTTGCTTTTTTCCTGGTTGTTCTTAGGCTGGTCGATGGGCATGAGAAAGTTGGGGTGCTTGGGCAGCTGTGTGCTGTAGGTAGAAGCAATATATACCCTGCCCATCTATTCTCTGTGGTTGACAACAAACGCATGCAACCTTGTGCGTGTGCTGCTTGCTTGCCTGTTGCATGTCCTGGGTAGATGATCTCCCCTTGGGGATAGGCACGGTTGAGAAAATATCTCCCTCTTCCATTTCTCTTTATTTTTAACATAGCCACTTGGCATTACCATCTCTTCTTGTTTGCTTTGTTTGTTTTGCAGGGTCTTACTTAAACAAGAGATGATGATCTTCAAGTTTAGTTTAGGATTTGATTTTCTTTTCTTATACTTGTAATTGTAACTATATTCTTATTCTTTATTATTTTTGTAAAGACTTTGTATTATTGTGTTAATATTAATAAAGAAATGTTTTCCTTGTTGTAGAATATCCTTAATCATGAATTACTTGTCTTTATGAACCTTATAATATTGGATGATGTAATTAAATGTTAAATACTTTATTTATTTTGAGTTTTAGATTTTGTTTGATTAAACATGTTGTATGTTATATAATGGTCTAGAATTGAAATTCAAATTCCAATTTCAATTTGAATTTTTATCACTCATATTTAAATTGAATTCCCAATTGTGTTCCCCAAAATCAAATAGTTCAACAAAGGTCATGTCGAAGTTTATTGCACTCACGTCGAGTACTAACTCAATTCCACCGACGTAATAGAAACCTCGATCACTTTGATGGTGTTAAGCAAAAGCGCGAAAATTCCCCGGATTTTCTATGCATGAATGCAATGCACACATATGTTTCCTCTTTTTTTGTAACCCCAAATACTGGGATATTACAGTCTCTACCCCTTAAACTAAACTTCGTCCTCGAAGTTTGAACTCTCTCACGTTTCCGGAGTGTGGATCTGACTTGTGCAGACTACGACTTTTCTCGAACTCCGTATTGATCTTACTGGATATCATTGAATATATCCCTTGTCCAGATTCTTCCTGGAATCCATTAGGATTTGTCTCTGAATCATGGTTTCTTACTTCAATTCATTGATTTCTTCCATCTATTATAATCTTGTTTCCTATCTCATTGAAGATTCAATGATTGGGACTTCTTCTTGTCCTGGCAGTCTTTATTGAGGACTAATTGGATAACATTCTCCTATTTGATAAAATAGGTCTTTGTTTTCCCTTACTACCAAAACTACAATAATGGTACTAAGTAAGGTACTTACCATGGAAATGGTTGTGATGGTTTATTTCCCTAAGAATGGATTAGACTCATTTAGTCCGTCCAATCCTGGTTTATGGTTGATACTTATAACTATCTTGGGTTATTTAGGTTCCATGAAAGGAATCTTTCAAATAGACTTTAGTTTTGGTAAGTCAATCTACTTCAGTCTTTGGCCTTCTTAAACCGTATTTGGTCTATGGTATTTTCTTCGTCCAACTTCTTTATGCTTGATTTACTTGAGCTTCCGTACTTCTGAGTAAATATTACTCACTTTCTCAAGTTATAGTCCACTTCTTACTTTCTCGAGGTATGAACCTCGGCTTCTGGTCTGACTTCCTTCTGGAAGTAGTATTCAACAATCTTATGAAAATAAGATTGAACTTCCTCTCCATTCAGACCTTCTTCATCTTTCATGCTCAAAGTATTGAGTCTTTGTAAATCCAACTCAATCTTTACTCTACCCCTTAGAGTTTTCTTATGGTCTTCAACTCCATTTCTTCCAACTATTGGACTTATGATTAGAATATTGGTATAGGTCTTGTTTACGATTTATATTCTTCTAAGGTTTTGCGAAGAAACTTTGTGGTGTATCCACTCAATTGTGGACATCCAATGTGAATCCTTTGACTAAATGTTTATAGATCTAGCTATTTGGTTGACAAGATTTTTTTATTTGTTCATAAACTTTTGTTACAACTAATTAAATCGTGGACTATTTGTAATACCAACTGATACCAGTTGTGGTTATTATACCAACTGTGGCTATTTGATATCTAAAAATGGATTCTATTATAGGTTCTGATCAACTGGACGAGTCATCTTCTGCTTTATCTCGCAGTAATAATATTCTACCAATTGTGGTCTTCTGATATCGTCTATGGTCTTCTTATGTCTGCTATGATTTCATATATCACCTTCCTTCATTCAGGGTTTATTTTGCAAGAAAACCACTAGCTGACACTATGAATATAGCATCCCAAGTGATTTCCCATGCATTCCCTCTTCTATGTTGACTATGGATCTGCTTCAGCTTCACCATAATCATTATATTTCTCATCTTCATGCTTCTTTCGTACTAAAGTACTCCTCCGTTGAGGTAAGCATGAGTTTCGGATGGTACTTCCTTCGGAGTATTGTGGTTACTTCCCACAACTTTACTTCCTTTTCTCGATCAACCTTCATCTTGTCTTCGTAATCTTCGAATTCGTCACTTCCTCACACGAATACCATTACCCTCTAGATCTATAGCATCAAGTAAGAACTTGATATTGCAACATGCATTTGCATATCAAAGTCAAACTTCATGTATGGATCTAGTCGAACAATGAAAATCCAATAAAATCCAAGAAGATTCAGCTTTGTGCTTATAATACACATCATCATAAGCCTGAATAAAATAGTTGAGTAAGACATCTCTAAACATTAGACTCTGATGTGTAGTATATAACACCACATAAGATAGGTTTATATCGTGATACTTAGCACGAATATATGGGATTCTACTATTTGTCTCACCCTTTACCTTAATTGCACATTTGCAATGAGATAAACTTGAAACAAAGTGGTCTAGGATAGTTAAGGTTAACCTAAATTTGTTTGGAAGTACTAACAAAGTATTATATCATATATAAGTGCTGTTGAGGACTATTTTGTATGATACCACTAGTTCTAGTATGGTTACTCTAAACACATAATATTGGAATGTAGTTCCTATACTTCCATGTGTTCTTACCATGTAACTAGGGTTCTGATGTACTTGACACAGTTCCCATGGTTTTGGAACACAAATCTTGCTTTATTGTTGATGACCTGACTTCTTATTGTTCTCCTCCTAAATGTTTATGATGTTCTATTCCATCACATAATGATTCTCAGGTGAATCATATATGACTAGCCACTCTAACTTGTAGTAGACATATATCTTTCCTATCACTCTTCCTTATTTCCCATGATTGACTCATCATGGTCTATACTACTCATATCACTTGTTTGTATCACTTACTATCATTTGCTTCACAAGTTTAGATAAATTTTACTTACCCTATTACTTGTTTGGGTCTACATCTTCTCTTAGGAGATCTTAATTATCTTCATCACTTGATATTACTTCTAGTGCAGGTCTGAGTAGTTCTTATTTAACTATAACATGTGTTGGTACACATCTTCCAATAGGATATCTTCCTTATGGTTGTATCCTCTCTTTGGACTACCATGTATTGTATACCAACTATGATCTACTCATCTATTATTTTAAGGACTTATTGATGTGCTACATGTTTTGCATTAGCTAACTAACTTTGGAAGGATAGGTAAGACATGTTGACTCAAGTGTGTCAGGATTATTCTCAAGTGAATATCCATCTCAAGTCATAAGAAGTATTTGGTTTAACTAAGATGACTTCCTATAGACACTACCAATCCTATAGGTCTCCTTTAAAGGGTTTTAATCCTAGGGTCAAAGCATTTGCTCTGATACCAACTGACCCGGCATACCACTGCATGGTGTAGTATGCAAGTCTGATATAACACCAATGAAACACCGTTCCACTAGTATTATATCGCTCAGAGTGGTACAACAGAAACATATGCGGGTCCAAGGCATGTCTATAGAATTACAACATTGACTCTATTACATAAGATCATCACAGCCTCCTACTTTTCAATGAGGTAAAACTGCAAATAAACTCCAGGAGAACGACTCGTAGTCTAATCCTAACACGAACTCTATTTGTAGAGTATTTAACTAGCTACAGAGGCTATGAATAGATTCTAGCTAAATAGGAGCTACGTTTAGGAAGCTAGTTCCTTCTATTGCTAATCTAGGTTGTCTCCTTGTTGGATGTGGTGTTTGACTCCTCTGACGGGTTCATGTCCCTTGAAGTAGTTGTTGATTTCCTCGGTCTTCGAGTTGCACTGTAGATCCTCCTTCGTGGCCTCCATATCTAAGCAGGGGATTTAAGAGTGGGATGAGTACGAGCGTACTCAACAAGTTCATTATAGGAAAGAGGTGTTTAATGCACTAGCTACAGCATTAGACCGTAAAGTCTAATACCAATGCAGGTTTTCATAACCATTTCTTCAAAAGGTTGCTTTTATTCGGAAGAACTATGTCCGTCGGCCTTCACCGGTTTACTAGAACTTCATGGAGCTCCTTTCCGGCCGCGTTCGTAGTTCCATATCCCGGAACAGGGAGTGACAGGTCACGGTTCTTTACACTCGCAGAGGTGTGTTGCTTTACCCATAAGAGATCTTAACCTTGGTGCCAACCGGGCAATTTCCCCGTCCACACTTCCTATGGTGTGAGGCCCGGTATAAGATCTAGCCAATCATGTTCCTCCGCTACCTCGAACACCCACCCGTTGTTGCATGCCCCGACCCTGGGTCCACGTCGGTCCCATTATTCCCGTAATTTCAGGGTGGACCCCGACCACGACGACAGTGCTCGGGCTCTACCATACACTCCTACGCCGGTAGCTGCAACCCATCATAGACCGCATTACCGTGGGGAATTAGAATGGGATCCGCACCCTCCGGTTGTTCCGCAAGACACAACTGCTACGGCAAGCAATGCTCTACCATGGGGAATTAGAATGGGATCCCCACCCTCCGGTTGTTCTGCCAGATACAACTGCTACGGTAAGCGCATCCGTTGATGAACGAGAGGTGGAAACACTTTTGACTACTCCGTCCCACTCCGGATCTTATGGTTAACACGGGTATTACGGCACAAGAATCATTGGCGACATTTGTTGTTTAATCCTAGATGGATATAAACCCTTGCAATGGAACCTCCACCATATCAACACAATCCATGGTTCCATTGCCCACCACATAGTCATATTCATAGTTATGAAAATAGTGGTTTTGGTTTTTTATGCAATAGTGATAACCATAGTACTTTGCAAGTAATTTGATAGAAATACTCAAATGACATGAGCAAGTGATGAACTTGCCTTTCTTGACCGCAAGATTATGCGGGCAAGGTCTTCGGTGCGCAATAACTCCAAATTCTGAAATAGCATCATCGTCCGGTAAGGACGATGTTTAAAAGATTGGCAAGGATGCAATAATGCATAAGTATGAGATGCAATCGCTCTAAGCGTGACCCAACCCCGATGATTTATGCTCAGTGAGTTGTAATGATTGGTTCAGGGTGTGTTGCACTTTTAGAACGATTCACAAACAAGGTTCTTATTCAGGTGTGATTACATGGTATCATAAACAAGTGTTGCAGCATATCATAACAGTAGCATTAATAGCACACAATAATAACATTTGGTATATTCCTAACATGTAATGAATAATGGTTGGTTTTAGCACTATATGTCATGGTTAATGATTGATTATTATATACTTCAAAAGAATAACTTTTGAAGAACATGTTCTTTAATAAAGAACAAGTATGATAATTAAGTTAGTGGAGTTCTATGGTTGACTATGGTTCCAAGTAGCTTCTGGAATAAGGATTAGATGGATCCAAACAAGGTTGAAAGTATATTTTAGGCAATTCTTTAACATGGGTGCTATCAAGGTTGGTATACCTTGTTGATGATACCTGGCTAGGGTTTATGGATCCTATTAAGCAGGATTGATGATGATTCCTTATTTTCTTCAAAACAATAACTTTTGAAGAACATACTTCTTAAGTAATAAGAAGTATAGCAATTAGGGTTGAGGTGGTCTAGGTTTTACTGTTGGTTCTATTAAGTAAGGAATAATTGGCTCCTTAAATAGGATGGTTGATAAGTATCCAACACTAGTAGGGTTTAGTGGAATATGGTTAGGTAATGCTCAAGATTTGGCATAGTTGCTCCCGAGGTTCATCACATTGTTATACCAATGTATTAGAGATGGGTCTCTATTATTTTAGGAAGACTTGGCAATTGTTTAGTTTCTACTATGGAACTATGAATGAAATCAAAATATCATGATCACATGTTCTAACCTATGGTTTAGGTTAGAAGCAGATTAAGGTTCAAATGGATTAGTGGAGCTAGGGTTCCTAATGAATTAGGGTTTTAGAATTCCACATAAAATTATGAACTATTATTTTATGGATAATGGAACTAGGGTTTCCTAATCTACCATATAGTTCTTAAGGTAATAACTTCATTATAAAGTTGAAGTTATTAATAACTTTGAAATAAAAATAATATTGAATTTGGCATTTTATTATTTTTAAAGAATTAATAGTTAAGGTAATTTATTATTTAGGGTTTAAATAGTAGTTGAAATAAGGGTACATGTTTTAATTCTTTTATAGGTTTTGGGATTATATTTTGAAGTAATGTTGAATTAGGGTTTCCATATGATTAAGCATATCCACAATTTTTGTATTATATGAAATTTTAATACAAAGTGATATTTACTATTTTCTTGATGGGAAAATATAAACAAGAGATTATATTTTTAGTATTTAAGTCTTAACACTTTAAGATTTAAAATTGGTCTTCTGAAATTTAGAGGGAACATTCACATTATTGTTATTTAAATTTTACAGTATTTGTTGCTGGTTTTGTTTTGTTAATAATTTTCCTCTTGTTCAGAACTTATTTTTATTTGGCTTTTTATGTCACTTTGTTATATAGAGAATTGTTTATTTTTTTTTTAAAAAAAATGGCCCAATGGCTAGAGCCCAACTGGTCCAACCGGACCAAGTTGGCCTGGCCCAAATGGCCCACTCGGTTGGTTGGGCTCGAGTAAAACTCGACCCGACCCAACCCCTCTCCCTCACGCTCTCGTCGTCCTCTCGTCCTCTCGTTCTCTCATGCACGCATACACTCCCGAGCTCTCCATGGCCCGGCCGCGCCGCCGCTCTCTCTCCGGCCGCCTCCGGCCCTCTCCGGCCGCCGGCGTGATGGGGCTTTGCTCCGCCTTGCTGCTCTCTACCGCCTCCTCCCGGTCGATTTGATCCTCGAGGTCTTAATCACCCGCCCCCAACCCCGGAACCCTACCTACTGCCGGCCGATTTGGCCATCGCCGACCTCCTCCTTTGATGCTACTCCCCGGCGTGGCTTCGCCCTGGACCTCCCTGCCATCTACCGCTGCCTCGGCGTCGCCCCCTTTCCCACACGCGTGCCTCACGGCAACCCTAGCCCACGGATGGCTCGGTCGCCGGCGTGTTTCCGACGCCGCCGCGGTCATACTGCTGTCATGACGGTGAATTGGTGGTGTGGTGTTGCGGTGCTGTTGTACTGGTGGAGCGGTGTGGTGTTGCGGTGCTGTTGTACTGGTGGAGCGGTGTGGTGTTGGTGGTGACTGCTGCATCCTCGACGCCGGCCGGACGGCGTCTACGACTGCAACCCCGGCGTCCGTGTACTGGTGGTGATGCACTGGTGGGGAATGGTGTTGTGCTGGTGATGATTATTTCATCCTCGACGCCGGCTGTACGGTGCCGCGGACGCAACCCCGGCGTCGGCCTCTTCCTCTATTCGACTACACCACTGTGAGCTATTCCCCCTCTCTCTGTATTCTCTATGGCTATGAATTTGTTGACCAAGAACTTGAGTGTGCTTGGCCTGATTATTGCATATGCTTGGGAGTGCTATTCATGGGCTATATGACTTGTAAATTTATCGATCAAGTACCGATTCGATGAGTTATACTATATGCTTAAGATGGGACCTATAACTACTAGCTGCTGCATCAAATTGGTTAGCTAACATGTGCTTAGTAATGCTCCAGTTTGGATGAATTGATTATCCAGGTTTTCTGAGAAAGGCTGCTGATCTGCTGTTACCATTTCTGCCTTAATTTGGATGGATAACCATCCCTGGTCTGAGTTAACTGCTGGAATGCTATATTAGATAAAACTGGACATGAATACTACTGCTGGCTAAGGCAATCCAGTGATACTCTTGTTTAATTCTTGGTGGCTTATATATGCAAGGAACATGTATTGTTGATTTCTCAAGCAAGCTTTTGTTGTTGGCTTGTTATTGAGCTTATTTGTCTGGTTTAATATGGCTTGGTTGTGACTAGGTGCCTTGCTGGTGACTTATTGATTACTTTGAATCATTCTGATTACACCAAGCTTGATATATGTGCATTTATTTTACATATCCAGTGATGCTATTTTATATCACTGCGTTGGTGTTGCTCCCTATCACTGGTTATATGTTTTTGTAGCTGTCCAATATGACACTGAATATATACTAGTGATGATTCCTAGTTGGTTTATACTTGTGGCTTGATCTTTTGGAATCTGGTGAACCATTTTCTGGTGGTGTACTTGCTCTATGGTGGATACATAGATATGGTGCCCCTGTTTGGATGATTAATCATCCAGGCATCTGTGGCTGGTTGTATTCTTTTACTGATGAAACTGAAGATATACTACAACATGCACTATTTACCTGATGCTTGCTGTGAGCTCCTATGCCTGCTTAAGATGGCTTTGCTGGTATACTTGATTGATGCCCTTGTAGCTAGTGGATTGAGTGATAACTAGTGGATGCAATTCTACTTTTTGTTTCTCTCTATTAGAGAAGAAAAATATGGATCTATCTTATTGGCAGCAAAGCTTGCTTTGTATGCCGACGATAAAGCTTCAATGTTTTACTTCAATCTGATGGTTTCTCAGGATAGTTTTATAGAGTATAGCCTAGCAACTCATGTGCATGCTTAGCTAGAGCTTTTGGATGGCTCATTATGTTGCTCTGTAACAAAAGAGCAACTACTCTAGCTTGCTTCAATACTGTAGATGGTTAGGCTACTCTAGGAACTCTTCCTATTGACCAAATGATGATTCACACAATCTCCTAGATGATTTATTGCTGGTATACTTTTCTGGGAATAGATCTTATATGCTCCGATCCTGGATAGGATGTATACCCGATTCCATTTCCTGGATAAAATGTTTATGGATCTGAAGTACTTCTTGTTCTTGTTGCTCTTCACCTCCTTGAGTTGAGCTCTGCTCCTCCCGGCTCCTTGCTATGTCGCCACAATCGTGTTTCTTGTTCTAGTTTGGGTTTGATGATGAGCTACTACTACTCTGATCTGTTCTTAGATGGATATAGGAGGTTTTGGATGAAGAATAGTTGCTTTTTTCCTGGTTGTTCTTAGGCTGGTCGATGGGCATGAGAAAGTTGGGGTGCTTGGGCAGCTGTGTGCTGTAGGTAGAAGCAATATATACCCTGCCCATCTATTCTCTGTGGTTGACAACAAACGCATGCAACCTTGTGCGTGTGTTGCTTGCTTGCCTGTTGCATGTCTTGGGTAGATGCATCTCCCCTTGGGGATAGGCACGGCTGAGAAAATATCTCCCTCTTCCATTTCTCTTTATTTTTAACATAGCCACTTGGCATTACCATCTCTTCTTGTTTGCTTTGTTTGTTTTGCAGGGTCTTACTTAAACAAGAGATGATGATCTTCAAGTTTAGTTTAGGATTTGATTTTCTTTTCTTATACTTGTAATTGTAACTATATTCTTATTCTTTATTATTTTTGTAAAGACTTTGTATTATTGTGTTAATATTAATAAAGAAATGTTTTCCTTGTTGTAGAATATCCTTAATCATGAATTACTTGTCTTTATGAACCTTATAATATTGGATGATGTAATTAAATGTTAAATACTTTATTTATTTTGAGTTTTAGATTTTGTTTGATTAAACCTGTTGTATGTTATATAATGGTCTAGAATTCAAATTCAAATTCCAATTTCAATTTGAATTTTTATCACTCATATTTAAATTGAATTCCCAATTGTGTTCCCCAAAATCAAATAGTTCAACAAAGGTCATGTCGAAGTTTATTGCACTCACGTCGAGTACTAACTCAATTCCACCGACGTAATAGAAACCTCGATCACTTTGATGGTGTTAAGCAAAAGCGCGAAAATTCCCCGGATTTTCTATGCATGAATGCAATGCACACATCTGTTTCCTCTTTTTTTTTGTAACCCCAAATACTGGGATATTACATAAGAGTTGTACCACAATTTAGAAACCCTAGTTTTAATTTAAGTAAGAACTCGATCCCATTATTTTATGTGTTCATCCTTAATAATTGCAATCCTAAAACCCTAGGGGTTTAGCTCAAGTGATCATATAAGCTTCATCTATACCTATAAAACCCTAGTAAGTAACAAATGAATGCATTCTTATGATCCACTAGCATAAACCAAGTCACATGAGATTATCATTTCATGTCCCTATTCTTAATTAAAACCTATATGATTCCCTAGTGTCACTTAGGAGCAAACCCTAACTTGTTAATTGGATTAGTACCATTGATCACCACTCCTATATACCATACCATTAGGATCAACCTCAACCATCAAACCCTAGTAGAATCCTAGTGATGAACCCTAACACCAATTTTGTGTAGTAATGCACATAACATGCTCCTATCCCACGAAACCCTACTTAGAAAGTAATAAACCACTTAGCTTAGAAACCATTAGTGATTCCTTAGTAAAACAAATAGGAAGTTATAGTACTCCTAATTCATAGCATTACCTTGAACCATCCTTTTATATAATGTCTAGGAGAAACCATAGTAATAAATCTACCAATACTTGTTACTTGTAGACCCATTTTACTTAAGAACCAACTAGTCCCTAATGATGAATCCAATAGTAAACCCTAGAAGCCATAGCTCCTATTTATAGTAGTTCATGTTATTATTTAACCTGTTCTTCAAAAGTTATTCTTTTGAAGTATAATATAAGTAATCATCACCCATGTCATGTTAAACTTAAAACTGACAACTACTCTTGATTTGTTATGCAATCACCATTCCTTTGTGTGCATGATTCTTATGATGCATTATATCACTTGTTTATGCTGTTCAACTTACCAAACCCTAATAAGAACCTTGTTTGAGAACCCTCCTAAAAGTGCAACACAACCTAAAGAAATCCTTACAACTTATACATCTTAAATCATTGAGATTAGGTTACGCTCGGGACGATTGCATCTCATACTATGCATTATAGCATTTTGCCAGTTCTTTAAACATTGTCCTTACCGGACAATGATGGTATTTCAGAATTTGGAGTTCTCACGTATCGAAGCTTTTGCCTGCATAATATTGCAGTCAAGAAAGGCAAGTTCATTGCTTGCTCATGTCATTTGATTATTTTTATCAAACTATATGCAAAGTATTATACTTATCACTCATGCATTGAAAAGCAAAGTATTATTTTACAATTATGAATATGACTATGTGGTGGGCAATGGAACCATGGTATGTATTGATTGGTGGAGGTTCCATTGCATGGGTACTACTCATCTAGGACTAAGTACCAATGCCGTCCAGTGATTCTAGCGCCGTACATATCGCGTTAACCATAAGATTTATAATGGCTCTGGGGAAGCCAGCTGTATCTTTTCCCTCCTGCACGCCAACAGACTTGATAGAGCCTGGCGGGGTGTTGGGAGAACACTGCCGTAGGTTGGGAAATCCTTTCAAATCCCCATCCGTGTGGATGAGAGGTTCTACTGTCTATGAAGGATTGTCCGTAGTACACCGGGGGTAAAGCCGTATGAACGGGAGATGTCTACCGGGGGTGTACGGATGGACAAAAGGGTGGGTTTGCAGGGTCGTGGAGAAGGCGGTGGGCTTGGATCTTACACCTGGCCTCATACCAAAGGAAGTGTGGACGGGAAAGCCGACGCCTGGTTGCAACAAGGATAAGGTCTCTTATGGGAAAATTAACGCACCTCTGCAGAGTGTATCAAATTGTGGCTGTCACTCCCTGTTCCGGGAAGGGAACTACGAACGCGGCAGGAAAGGAACTCCATGAAGTTCTGTTCAACTCCGTGAAGACCGACGGGCATAGTTTTCAGAATAAAATAAACCTTTTGAAGAAATGTTTATGAAAACTTGCATTGGCCTATGACTTTCTAGTCTATGGCTGTAGCTAGTGCATGATGCACCTATTTCCTAATATGAACTTGCTGAGTACGCTCGTACTCATTCCCTCCCATTTGAACCCCCTTCTTAGATCAAGGCTCCGAAGGAGAAACTACCGTGGAACTCGAAGACAAATGAGTCAACTACAACAAGATGAAGAATCTAATCAAATAAGTCAATGGAGTCAACTTCTGCATCAGCTAGAGTGGAAACTTAGACTAGTAATAGAAGGGAATCTTTCCCTAATCATAGCACCTAAGTAGCTAGATTTCTATAGCAAGCCAAGTAGCTCTTAAACTTGGTTTACCAATAAGTTAGACTACGAGTCATTCTTCGGGAGCTTTATTTGAAGTTTTACCTCAATGTAAAGTAGGAGGTTGTGTTGATCTTCTGTAAGCAGTTTGCGTATCCTTCTATAGACATACCTTGGACTCGCATATGTTTCTGTTGTACCACTCTGAGGGATGTAATATGAGTGGAACGGTGTTTCACTTGTGTTATGTCAACGACTTGTGTACTACACCATGCAGTGGTACGCTGGATCACCACAGCTGGTATCAGAGCAAATGCTTTGACCCTAGGATTAAAAACCTTTAAAGGAGACCTATAGGTTTGGTAGTGTCTATAGGAAGTGTTTTAGCTAAGTCAACTATGCTAAACCAACTATTCTTTTGACTTGAGATGGGTATTCACTTGAGAATAATCCTGACACACTTGAGTCAATCTTTCTTATCTATTTTCTTAAGACAAGTTAGTTAGTTATCTTGCTTCATTCTAAATAAGTAGAACACCATTGGAGCTTAAGATAATGGGTGGTAATAGACCACAGTTGGTATACAATACATGGTAGTCCAAAGAGAGGATACAACCATAAGGAAGATATCCTATTGGAAGTAGTATACCAATACAAGTTATGGTTAAGTAAAAGTCATTCAAAGTACTAAGATGAATGATAATAAGTAAGGAAGGTAAGTTATATGAGGTAGTATATACCTATGATAAGTTAATCATAGGAGGTAAGGAAGAGTGATAGGAGTCAGATGAGTCTACTTTCAATAATAAAGTAGGTACTCATGTATGATTCACTTGAGAGTCATGATGTGATGGAGTAGAACATTGATGTCTACGGGAGCTTCTATTCTTGTAGACAGTGTTGGGCCTCCAAGAGCAGAGGTTTGTAGAACAGCAGCAAGTTTCCCTTAAGTGGATCACCCAAGGTTTATCGATCTCAGGGAGGAAGAGGTCAAAGATATCCCTCTCAAACAACCCTGCAACCACAAAGCAAGAAGTCTCTTTTGTCCCCAACACACCTAATAGGTGCACTAGTTAGGCGAAGAGATAGTGAAATACAGGTGGTATGAATAAATGCGAGCAGTAGCAACGGCACCAGAAAAGTGCTTTGCTGTCCAGGACTGGTGTGTGGTTGATGGTGGTAATATTGCAGTAAAACAGTAAACAAACAACGATAGCAGTATTTAGGAACAAGGCCTAGGGATCATACTTTCACTAGTGGACACTCTCAACATTGATCACATAACAGAATAAATAGATAGATGCTAGACTCTACACCCTCTTGTTGGATGATGAACACCACTAACTGTGTAGGATTACACGAACCCTCAATGCCGGAGTTAACAAGCTCCACAATATTCAATGTTCATATTTAAATAATCTTAGAGTGCATAACAGATCAACATAACCAAACCAAGTACTAACATAGCATGCACACTGTCACCTTCACACTACGAAAGGAGGAATAGATCACATCAATACCATCATAGCAATAATTAACTTCATAATCTACAAGAGATCACAATCATAGCCCACGCCAAGTACTACATGATGCACACACTGTCACCATTACACCGTGCAGGAGGAATAAACTACTTTAATAACATCACTAGAGTAGCACACAGATATATTGTGATACAAAACACATTGCAATCATAAAGAGATATAAATAAGCACTTCACTATGCCATTCATAACAGTGAATAAGTATTCCGTGAAATATAGCCTAAGAGACCCACACGGTGCACACACTGTCACCTTTACACACGTGGGACAAGGAGTCTCTGGAGATCACATAAGTAAAACCCACTTCACTAGCACAATGACATCTAGATTACAAGCATCATCATATGAATCTCAATCATGTAAGGCAGCTCATGAGATTATTGTATTGAAGCACATAGGAGAGAGATTAACCACATAGCTACCGGTACAGCCCCGAGCCTCGATGGAGAACTACTCCCTCCTCATGGGAGACAAGCAGCGTTGATGGAGATGGCGGTGGTGTCGATGGAGGAGCCTTCCGGGGCACTTCCCGTCCCGGCGGCGTGCCGGAACAGAGACTCATGTCCCCAGATCTTGGCTTCGCGATGGCGGCGGCTCTGGAAGGTTTTCTCTGGTTTCGTCGAACGTGATAGGGTTTTCGCGACGGAGACCTTAAGTAGGCGGAAGGGTAGCCTCGGAGGGGGCCTGGTGGGCCCACACACTAGGGGGGCGCGGCCCCCCCTCTGGCCGCGCCAGGGTGGCGTGTGGGGCCCCCAGGGCTTCCCTCTGGCGGCTCTCGGGTGTTCTGGAAGCTTCGTCCAATTATAAGACTCTGGGCGTTGATTTCGTCCAATTCCGAGAATATTTCCTTACTAGGATTTCTGAAACCAAAAACAGCAGAAAACATGAACTGGCACTTCGGCATCTCGTCAATAGGTTAGTTCCGGAAAACGCATAATAATGACATATAATGTGTATAAAACATGTAGATATCATCAATAATGTGGCATGGAACATAAGAAATTATCGATACGTCGGAGACGTATCAGCATCCCCAAGCTTAGTTCTCGCTCGTCCCGAGCAGGTAAACGATAACAAAGATAATTTCGGAGTGACATGCCATCATAACCTTGATCATACTATTGTAAGCATATGTAATGAATGCAGCGATCAAAACAATGGAAATGACATGAGTAAACAAATGAATCATAAAGCAAAGACTTTTCATGGATAGTACTTACAAGACAAGCATCAATAAGTCTTGCATAAGAGTTAACTCGTAAAGCAATAAATCAAAGTAAAGGTATTGAAGCAACACAAAGGAAGATTAAGTTTCAGCGGTTGCTTTCAACTTATAACATGTATATCTCATGGATATTGTCAATGTAAAGTAATATAACAAGTGCAATATGCAAGTATGTAGGAATCAATGCACAGTTCACACAAGTGCTTGCTTCTTGAGGTGGAGAGAAATAGGTGAACTGACTCAACATAAAAGTAAAAGAAAGGTCCTTCAAAGAGGAAAGCATCGATTTCTATATTTGTGCTAGAGCTTTTATTTTGAAAACATGAAACAATTTTGTCAACGGTAGTAATAAAGCATATGTATCATGTAAATTATATCTTACAAGTTGCAAGCCTCATGCATAGTATACTAATAGTGCCCGCACCTTGTCCTAATTAGCTTGGATTACCGGGATCATCGCAATACACATGTTTTAACCAAGTGTCACAAAGGGGTACCTCCATGCCGCCTGTACAAAGGTCTAAGGAGAAAGTTCGCATTTGGATTTCTCGCTTGTGATTATTCTCAACTTAGACATCCATACCGGGACAACATAGACAACAGATAATGGACTCCTCTTTAATGCATAAGCATGTACCAACAATTAATGTTCTCATATGAGATTGAGGATATATGTCCAAAACTGAAACTTCCACCATGAATCATGGCTTTAGTTAGCGGCCCAATGTTCTTCTCTAACAATATGCATGCTCCAACCATTAAGGTGGTAGATCTCTCTTACTTCAGACAAGACGGACATGCATAGAAACTCACATGATATTCAACAAAGAGTAGTTGATGGCGTCCCCAGGAGCATGGTTATCGCACAACAAGCAACTTAATAAGAGATAAAGTGCATAAGTACATATTCAATACCACAATAGTTTTTAAGCTATTTGTTCCATGAGCTATATATTGCAAAGGTGAATGATGGAAGTTTTAAAGGTAGCACTCAAGCAATTTACTTTGGAATGGCGGAGAAATACCATGTAGTAGGTAGGTATGGTGGACACAAATGGCATAGTGGTTGGCTCAAGGATTTTGGATGCATGAGAAGTATTCCCTCTCGATACAAGTTTTAGGCTAGCAAGGTTATTTGAAATAAACACAAGGATGAACCGGTGCAGAAAAACTCACATAAAAGACATATTGTAAACATTATAAGACTCTACACCGTCTTCCTTGTTGTTCAAACTCAATACTAGAAATTATCTCGACTTTAGAGAGACCAAATATGCAAACCAAATTTTAGCAAGCTCTATGTATTTCTTCATTAATGGGTGCAAAGTATATGATGCAAGAGCTTAAACATGAGCACAACAATTGCCAAGTATCAAATTATTCAAGACATTTTAGAATTACTACATGTAGCATTTCCCAATTACAACCATATAACAATTTAACGAAGAAGATTCAACCTTCGCCATGAATACTATGAGTAAAGCCTAAGGACATATTTGTCCATATGCAACAGCGGAGCGTGTCTCTCTCCCACACAATGAATGCTAGGATCCATTTTATTCAAACCAAAAACAAAAACAAAAACAAACCGATGCTCCAAGCAAAGCACATAAGATGTGACCGAATAAAAATATAGTTTTAAGAGAAGAAACCTGATAATTTGTCGATGAAGAAGGGGATGCCTTGGGCATCCCCAAGCTTAGATGCTTGAGTCTTCTTGAAATATGAAGGGATGAACCATGGGGGCATCCCCAAGCTTAGACTCTTCACTCTTCTTGATCATAGTATATCATCCTCCTCTCTTGACCCTTGAAAACTTCCTCCACACCAAACTCGAAACAAACTCATTAGAGGGTTAGTGCATAATCAAAAACTCACATGTTCAGAGGTGACACAATCATTCTTAACACTTCTGGACATTGCTCAAAGCTACTGGAAGGTAATGGAACAAAGAAATCCACCCAACACAGCGAAAGAAGCAATGCGAAATAAAAGGCAGAATCTGTCAAAACAGAACAATTCGTAAAGACGAATTTTATTGAGGCACCAGACTTGCTCAGATGAAAATGCTAAAATTGAATGAAAGTTGCGTACATATCTGAGGATCACTCACGTAAATTGGCATAATTTTCTGAGTTACCTACAGAGAATTAGGCCCAGATTCGTGACAGCAAGAAATCTGTTTCACGCGCAGTAATCCAAATCTAGTATGAACCTTATTATCAAAGACTTTACTTGGCACAACAATGCAAAAAAATTAAGATAAGGAGAGGTTGCTACAGTAGTAACAACTTCCAAGACACAAATACAAAATAAAAGTACTGTAGCAAAATAAACACATGGGTTATCTCCCAAGAAGTTCTTTCTTTATAGCCATTAAGATGGGCTCAACAATTTTAATGATGCACTCCCAAGAAATAGTATTTGAAGCAAAAGAGAGCATCAAGAGGCAAATTCAAAACACATTTAAGTCTAACATGCTTCCTATGCATAGGAATCTTGTAAATAAACAAATTCATGAAACATGATGCAACAAGCATAAAAAGATAAAACAAGTGTAACTTCAAAAATTTCAGCATATAGAGAGGTGTTTTAGTAACATGAAAATTTCTACAACATATTTTCCTCTCTCATAATAATATCCAGTGGCATCATGAACAAACTCAACAATATAAGTATCACATAAAGCATTCTTATTCACATGCATAAAAGTATCATTACTCTCCACATAAGCATATGAATCCCCTCTCCGGCAGGGTGCCGGAGGTGATCTCCAGAATCCCCCGAGATGGGATTGGCGGCGGCGGCGTCTCTGGAAGGTTTTCCGTATCGTGGCTCTCGGTACTAGGGGTTTCGCGACGAAGGCTTTAAGTAGGCGGAAGGGCAACGCGGGGGGGCACACGAGGGCCCCACACACCAGGCCGGCGCGGCCAAGGGCCAGGCCGCGCCGCCCTAGCGTGTCGGCGCCTCGTGGCCCCACTTCCTTTCCCCCTCGGTCTTCCGGAAGCTTCGTGCAAAAATAGGACCCTGGGCGTTGATTTCGTCCAATTCCGAGAATATTTCCTTTGTAGGATTTCTGAAACCAAAAACAGCGAGAAAACAACAACTGGCTCTTCGGCATCTCGTTAATAGGTTAGTGCCGGAAAATGCATAAATACGACATATAATGTGTATAAAACATGTAGATATCATCAATAATGTGGCATGGAACATAAGAAATTATCGATACGTCGGAGACATATCAGATATTCACTTCGGGAGCTTGTTCCCGGAGCTTGTTACTCTTGGGTCTTTGGACCCTAGACTGCTTAGTGGTCTTTGTGGTGTTTGTGGTGTTCTTGGAGATTCCAATTAAGTTGTGGAGATTCTTCAAGGGCAAGGCCTTTGTGGCAATTTGTTGGGAGCCTCCAATTAAGTTGTGGAGATAGCTCCAAGCTTTGTGCGGGTTCGGTGACCACCCTAAGGTTCCATAGTGGATCGAGAACATCCCTTTTGGTGGGAATTTGTTGGAGATATGCCCAAGAGGCAGTAATAAAAGTGTTTATTGTTATATCTTAGTGTTCATGATAAATGTTTACATCCCATGCTATAATTGTATTAACCGGAAACATTAATACTTGTGTGTTTTTGATGACCCACAAGTATAGGGGATCGCAACAGTCTTCACGGATAGTAAAACCCAATTTATTGATTCGACACAAGGGGAGACAAAGAATACTTGAAAGCCTTAACAGCGGAGTTGTCAATTCAGCTGCACCTGGAATCAGACTTGTAAGACGAACGGCATGTTGGGTGAACAAATTACGGTTGGGCAATTGACAAATAAAGAGAGCATGACAATGCACATACATATCATGATGAGTATAGTGAGATTTAATTGGGCATTACGACAAAGTACATAGACCGCCATCCAAGCGCATCTATGCCTAAAAAGTCCACCTTCAGGTTATCATCCGAACCCCCTCCGGTATTAAGTTGCAAGCAACGAGACAATTGCATTAAGTATGGTGCGTAATGTAATCAACAACTACATCCTTAGACATAGCATCAATGTTTTATCCCTAGTGGCAACAGCACAACACAACCTTAGAACTTTACGTCAGCTGTCCCGAGTGTCAATGCGGGCATGAACCCACTATCGAGCATAAGTACTCCCTCTTGGAGTTAAAAGCATCAACTTGGCCGAGCCTCTACTAGTAACGGAGAGCATGCAAGATCATAAACAACACATAAGCATAACTTTGATAATCAACATAACAAGTATTCTCTATTCATCGGATCCCAACAAACGCAACATATAGAATTACATATAGATGATCTTGATCATGATAGGCAGCTCACAAGATCCGACAATGATAGCACAATGGGGAGAAGACAACCATCTAGCTACTGCTATGGACCCATAGTCCGAGGGGTAGACTACTCACTCATCACTCCGGAGGCGACCATGGCGGTGTAGAGTCCTCGGGAGATGATTCCCCTCTCCGGCGGGGTGCGGAGGGCGATCTCCGGGATCCCCGAGATGGGATCGGCGGCGACGGCGTCTCGGTAATGTTTTCCGTATCGTGGCTCTCGGTGCTGGGGGTTTCGTCACGGAGGCTATTAAGTAGGCGGAAGGGCAAGTCGAGAGGCGGCACGGGGGCCCACACCACGGGCCGCGCGGCCAGAGGGGGCCGCGCCGCCTAGGGTTTGGCCCCCCGTGGCCCCTCTTCGTCTCGTCCTTCGGACTTACGGAAGCTTCGTGAGAAAATAGGCCTCTGGGCTTTTATTTCGTCCAATTCAAGAATATTTCTTTACTAGGATTTACCGAAACCAAAAACGGCGAGAAAACGACAGCGGCGCCCGGCATCTTGTTAA
>NC_061508.1:206051601-206077414 GCF_022539505.1 Lolium rigidum
ACTCAACAATATAACTATCACATAAAGCATTCTTATCATGAGTCTCATACGCAAAATTATTACTCTCCACATAAGCATAATCAATTTTATTAGTTGTAGTGAGAGCAAATTCAACAAAGTAGCTATCATTATTATTCTCATCATCAAATATAGGAGGCATATTGTAATCATAATCAAATTTATCCTCCATAACAGGCGGTACTAAAAGACCAATATCATTATAATCATCATAAATAGGAGGCAAAGTATCATCAAAGTAAATTTTCTCCTCAATGCTTGGGGGACTAAAAATATCATGCTCATCAAAGCCAGCTTCCCCAAGCTTAGAATTTTCCATATCATTAGCAACAATGGTGTTCAAAGCGTTCATACTAATATGTTCCATGGGTTTTTTAATTTTCGCATCAAACCATCCATGTCTTAAATCAGGAAATAGAATAAGAAGCTCATTGTTGTCCATTATGCCTAACTAGTGTAAACAAGAAACAAAAAGATGCAATTGCAGGATCTAAAGGAAATAGCTTCGAGCACACACACAACGGCAACGGAAAAGTACTTTACCTGGGACCGGAGTATGAGTGCCTTTTACCTTTCCTCCACGGCAACGGCGCCGAGAAAAGTAGCTTGATGTCTACGGGTGCTTCTATTCTTGTAGGCGGTGTTGGGCCTCAAGAGCGAGAGGTTTGTAGAACAGCGACAAGTTTCCCTTAAGTGGATCACCCAAGGTTTATCGAACTCGGGGAGGAAGAGGTCAAAGATATCCCTCTCATGCAACCCTGCAACCACAAAGCAAGAAGTCTCTTGTGTCCCCAACACACCTAATAGGTGCACTAGTTCGACGAAGAGATAGTGAAATACAAGTGGTATGAATGAATATGAGCGAGTAGTAACGGCGCCGGAAAAGTAGCTTGACTGGCGTGCGGTTGATGGTAGTAATATTGCGGGAAGTAATAGATGCGAGTAAAGACGATAAACAAGCAGCGATAGCGATATTTAGGAACAAGGCCTAGGGATCATACTTTCACTAGTGGACACTCTCAACATTGATCACATAACAGAATAAATGAGCGGAGGGAAATCGTCAGCGGCGGCGGTTGAATCTCCCAGCACGCTCCACAGCACCGCTCGCTTCCTCCGCCACCTCGCGCGAGAGCGTGATTAAGGGCTCGCGGAGAGGCGCAATAATGAGGGCGGTCGGGTGCGGCGCGGTCAGGAGAGACGCGGTCCGGCGCTCGGATAACACGATGACGTGGCGCAACATGAACGGTTTGATGGAAACGATCCAACGAGTCTCAGGTGGGAGGATTAGAGAGCTGTTCCCCCGGGGGAACGTGAACGTTTTCCCGCGCTGAGCGTCCCCCGGGGGATCTGATTTCAGATCCCCCGGATCAGCAGCCGTACGATGCAGCCTTTAACAGCCGTTGGATTTACGAAACGGTACCTTCTCCCGCTTTTACTACCATGCAAACACTTGTAGCAAAAACTTATCCGTTTGTAGCAAACATAGGAATCCGCACATCCTTCGGGCTGAGGAGAGGTTGCAGCTCCCGCGACGCCGCCGCGACGCCGCCGGCGGAGACGGCGCACGACTAGCCGGCGACAATCAAAGCAGAGCAGCGCGCGTCGATGGCGCACCTGCTGAGATCCGTCCTCTACCCAAACGGAGAACCTAGTCGTGCTGCACAAGTAGGATCGAGCTCGTCGTCAAATCCAGATCTCGGGCGTCGTTTTCCGACGGGATCCTCGAGCGGTGGCGCCGGAGTTCCGTCGGCGCAACCAAATCGAAGTACCTACAACAACCCTCCTGTGTATTTCACTCATGACCCGGAGATTGAAGAAGCTGCTCCATCGGTGAGTGTATTTCCGCGATTATTCCAATTTTTTTGCTACTCTGATTTGATTTGCTACGGCACTTAGATGCTCCATCGATGATTTGATTTGCAAATCACTATGGTTCTGCTACATATGCTACATATGGTTCTGCTACATATGCCAACTGGCGGCTAGCTAATTGATTGATTTGATGGACTATGCAGTGTTATACTTGCTACATATAGTTTTGCTAAAAAAAAGTGCTACATTTGATAATGCTAGTGATTTGTAATGGTGCTGCTCCTGGATTGTTGATAGATTGTGCAGCAAATGCTAACAACTAATGAAAATATGGTGCTACTTTGAAATGTTGCTACAATTGCTACACAATGAATTGGAATTGCAAAATAAAAATGTAGAAATGTACAAACAAAATTTCAGTGCGCGTGGTAAAATACTTATGCTACATTCTAGTATACATTAACAATTTGATGCTACATGGTGTAGCAAAACTATTGTTAGCATAATACTGAGATTCAGTTGACACTACATTTTAGACAAATTACTTGAACAAGTGAAGCTCAGGATTATGCATACATGCAGGGTTTTGTTGCTGACAGCATCTTGAGGGGTTTTGATCTGAACAATGCTGCACCAGAAACAAGTTCTGCACCAGAAGCGATGCTTTGCTGGAAAATTTGTACCAGGACCTCACAGTGGGCAAGCTGGTTCTGCTGCAAGTGTAGCTCAGGATTATGATGAAGAGATATTGTCCCAGCCTATGGTACCATATGTTGGCCTGACTTTTGATGATATAGAAGAAGCAAAAGAGGTGTACAATAATTATGCATACAAACTAGGTTTTGGTACACACATTGGCAATACAAAGTACAGCACAGCACGACATGCTCCAAAAGGTACAATTCTGAGCAGAGTTTTCGAATGTGTTCATGCTAGCAAACCTTTTGACGGAACAGCTAAAACTACTAGAAGCAAGTCAGAAGGTTTTGTAGCAACGGATATGAGCAGCTTCAGTGCGCAGAAATCAAAAGGGAAACAAGCCAAGGAGCAGATGGATGTAAAGGACACAAGGCAGCGGAACATAGTGCTGCGACATGACTGCAAAGCGCACATGGTAGTTGGCATGCGTGCAGGAGTTTGGACAGCCACATTTTTCAATGCAGAGCACACACACCCAATGGTGTCAATGGTCGGGAGAAGACGGTTCTACCGATCACACCGAAAGGTCCCAGAGGAAGATTTCCAGTTGCTGCAAACACTTCAGAACCAGAACATATCTACATCAAAAATAATGGGAGCCCTAGCAGATGTCCGTGGTGGTGATGTGAGAGGGCTGCCATATGTCAAGAGGGATGTATCAAACATCCGCACAATGCTGCGAGAAGCTGTGACGCTGCGAGATGTTAGCTCGATAAGTTGAGTACTTTGAGAGGAGAAAAGCTGAAAACCCAAATTTCTTCTATGCCACACAACTTGATGAAAATAATGCAGTAAGAGCACTGTTCTGGGTCGACGGAAGGACTAGATCGCTGTACCATAAGTATAAGGACTGTGTGTTCTTTGACACAACGTTCTGCACAAACCGCTATAATATGCCGTTTGCTCCTATAGTGGGAATCAATAACCACACACAAACAATTGTGTTGGGCTGTGCTCTGCTACCAGATGAATCAGTTGAAACATTCAGATGGGTTTTTGAGCGTTGGATGATGGCAATGGATAACATGGCACCGAATCACATAATGACTGACCAAGATAAAGCAATGACAATAGCAATTAGCAAGGTGTTCCCTAACGCTATACATAGATGCTGCTTTTATCATGTTTTGAGTCTTGCTAGGAAAAAGCTTGGGCCAAACTTGAGAGAAGGAAATCCATTTGTAGATGCATTCTACTCATGCATATATGGAACAGATACTCCTGAAGAATTTGAGTTATGTTGGCAGCATATGCTGCAAGTCTATGAAATGACTGACAACACACACTTGGAAAACATGTGGGGGAGCAGAAAGACATGGGCACCAGTGTATTTTAGGCACAACTTCTTTCCATTCACAAGTACCACAGGACGATCTGAAGGACTGAACTCTTACTTACAGACCTTAGTGCGACCAGGTGAATCAGTATTCAATTTTGTGCAACAGTACGAATTATGCCAGAACCTCATGCTTGATAGAGAAGACAACTCAGGTTTCATAATGGAAACTACAACCGCTCCACTTTGGGGAAGGTGAGACCATTGCAGCAAGTTTTCAAAAATTTGTATTTGTTATCACCAGAATTTGACCGAGTCAGAGGTGGGCCGCGATCAAGATGGACTTGAAGAATATATATAGAAGAAATACGTGAATCGGACTTGTGTACCAAGTTTGGGCTAATTGCCCGTGTATCTGTACCATAGTAGGATACGTGTCTGTTAGGAGTTAGAGTTTTACTCGTGCACGGTTAGGTGCACGCTTGAGTTAGAAAGTCCCCTGGACTATAAATATGTATCTAGGGTTTATGAAATAAACAACAACCAACGTTCAAACACAAACAAATCTCGGCGCATCGCCAACTCCTTCGTCTCGAGGGTTTCTCCGGTAAGCACCATGCTGCCTAGATCGCATCTTGCTATCTAGGCAGCACAAGCCTACCCACGTTGTTCATGCGTTGCTCGTGCTGAAGCCTTTTTGATGGCGAGCAACGTAGTTATCTTAGATGTGTTAGGGTTAGCATTGTTCTTCGTATCATATGCTGTCGTAGTGCAATCCTTATACATCTAGCCGCCCTTACACCTATCTTAGGTGTAGGGGCGGCACCCCGCTTGATCATAGTTTAGTAGATCCGATCCGTTACGGTTGCTCCTTGTTCTGCAAGGATTAGTTTAATATCCGCAATAGTTAGGCCTTACAAAGGGTTGGAGGATCCAGCGGCGTGTAGGGTGTAGTTTGCTAGCCCTAGACAGGATGTTCCGGGGATCAACCTCGTGTTGGTTTTTAGGCCCTATCTAGGATCGGCTTACGGACACCGTACGCGAGCGCGAGGCCCAATTGTGAGTAGGATGATCCGATTATGCGGTGAAAACCCTAAATCGTCGTAGATCGCATTAGCTTTATCTTGATCAAGCAGGACCACCATATATTCGGACACCTTGTACGAATCATGGGTGGATCGGCTCTTTGAGCCGATTCACGGGATAACCCTGAGAGCCGATCGAGGCTCGTATTTAACGTTTACGTGTATGCCATGCAGGAAACTAAGCGAGGCATCATCCAACACCTTCCCGACCGGGTATAGGTCAGGTGGCACGCCCTTGCGATAGCATCGGACGTGTGACCGGGAGGCTTTGCGGGCCGTCGCTGCGAGGGACCGGGGCCAGCCGCAGCCCTAGTTGTTCCCGGCTCTACGGTGTTGCCGGTCGCTGCCCGCCGGTGGGTTTCGACCGCAACACATTCCGGCACGCCCGGTGGGACAATCTTCGACATCCACCGCATCGCCATCTACATCCGAGATGGCGGAAAGCACTCCGGTCAAGTACGAGGATCCGGCCGACGAGCTCAAGAAGAAGCATGACGAGATCAAGGCGGTCCTCGAAGCCGAACTCATCGGCTCTTTCCACGAAACCCGCTCCCATGGCGTCAGGTGGAAGGGGTTCTCACCGAAGGCGCACTCGATGGAGTGGACCTGTCCGCCCCGTCAGAAGAACGCACCAGGTCGCTGCGTCAGGAGATCAACTACATGGTGGCTCATTCGCTGCACCGCCACTCGAGAGCACTGGTGAACACTTTGGAGCGTGTCGCTCTGCGCGTGGTCCAGGAAATCATGAGCCACCGGTATTCTCCGTCGGGACCAGCTCTGGGGACTAACAAAGGAGAGATGCCACTCCAATCCCATCCTCCGCTGCCGTTCGCATGGGCAGCACCAGAAGTGCCGAACTCATCGGCATACGTCGTCTACAAGATTGGTGGTGATCCTAGTGACTACCAATTCCTACCTGAGGCACCCAAGGAGATCCCGCACGGATACGCGTGCGCATACGTACTGGACCGCAATACCCGGGCACTCTCGAACCAGGTTGCAACAGCGAGGGCCTTCTGGAATAGCGGGAGGAACGTCGGGAGCCGATCTTGAGAAGCGAACGTGGTTAGCTAAGTACGCCACTCCGACAAACCTCCGAGCCCAGCTCCTGCGGTTGGCTCGAACCGGAAAAGCAAGCATGGCTGGCTAAGTATGCCACCCGGCGAATCTTCGGGGTTCGACACCTTCGGCCATCACCGCCGATCAGATTTGTACAATTCGAAAGATCGGTTCGGCATGATGCCGAAAAGGAAGACGTTCGGCTACACCAAGCCGTACCCCAACGATTACGAATTGATCCCGCTACCACCCAAATATCGGCTCCCGGACTTCACAAAGTTTAGTGGATCAGATGGTTCCAGCTCCATCGAGCATGTGAGCCGATATTTGGCACAGGCTGGGCACGATCTCAGCATCGGACGAGTTGCGTGTGAGGTTCTTCGCACGGTCCCTCACAGGATCGGCTTTCGGGTGGTACACATCGCTGCCACCGAACTCCATCCGGACCTGGAAGCGGTTGGAAGAGCGGTTCCATGAGCGGTATCACTCGAAGGCTTCCGAGGCTGGCATTGCCGATCTAGCACAAGTACGACGAAGCGCGGGGAGACAGGTGTCGAGAATACATCCAGCGCTTCGGGACCATTAGGAACCGATGCTTTTCGGTTCATGTAAGTGAAAAAGAAGCGATCGAGTTGGCGGTGGTGGGTCTCTCATCATCGATTAAGGACGTGGCCTCCCAAGCGAGACTACCCTTCATTGGCGCACATGGTGCGAAGGCTGTCGGCATATGAACAGCGCCACCCGGATGTTTACCGAGGACAAATTCAAGCGTGCGGTAGCCCTGGTTGAGGCGGACGAGGATGAAGGTGATGCGGGAGATCGAGAGGTAGCAGGTGGCTGAATGGACTCGAGCGGCGAGGCCCGTGTCCTGCAAATGGGTTAAGCCACAAGGCCCTCCAAAAGGGTTCGACTTCGACGTGACCAAGACTGAGCAGATTTTCGATCTCTTACTCACGGAGAAGCATATAAAGGTACCCGAAAGCCACAAGATCCCCACGGTGCAGGAGCTGAACGGAAAGCCATACTGCAAGTGGCATAACACGTTCACCCACATCACTAACGACTGCAGGGTGTGGCGGCAGCAGATCCAAATGGCGATAGAAAATGGACGGTTAATTTTCAACCAGTACGCCATGAAGGTCGACACACACCCCTTCCCCGCCATTAACATGGTGGAGTATACTTACCATGGAGGGTGCCAGCCGGATTTCTCGTGCAATATCAACATGGTAGGACCCGGACACCACTGCGGTAAGGACGGAGATGAGGGCAGCTGCTCTCATAGCAAAGACACAGAGGAAGCCGCTCCACGCGATCGGCTCCGCCAAGACGGCAAGCGCTACGTCACAGAGGGAGAAGTGAAGAACATAAGATATCAGCGACCTCTCTCTGATCATCTCCTCAACAAGTATGTGAGTCAGTATGACCAACGCCGACGGTACAACGACGATGATGAAACAGATCGTCTGGCTAGGGACGACAGGAGACGTCGTCGGCGTGATCATGACGAAGAGCGATACGAGCGCCACGCCAAGGAAGAGTCGAGGGAGCAAGACGACGAGGATAGGCACTGGGACTGCCCCTTCTTCAGACACTGCTGGGATTCAGGAATGAGCCGATTGCCAACAATCGGCAAGCGCCGGAATGCAAACGAAGAAGAAGGATGCGGCTAACGTGTCCGTGTTCAAACGTCTAGGGCCTCTCCCGCCTCGGAACAGGCATGCTGAGTCCGCTCGGGTGGAAGATCTCGAGGAACTAGAGGACGATGATGAAGAAGACAAGTATCATCGGCCAAGGTGGTGCCCTGATGGACTCAGCCGTTCCCAAAAACGAAGGGTTCGAGCGTCGCGTGGGTTGGAAGAAGCTGAAAGATTATACCTGCACACGTTGAGGAAGGCACGGCCTGATGCGGCCGCCAAAATTCAGCGAACCCTGGACGAAGAAGGTCGGCCACAAAGAAAAGAGTGGCGCCCCAAGCAAAGGAAAGCCGATGATGAGACATCGGGCTGGCACAAACATGGTCCTCGTCCTCCCAACGGAGTTTATCGCTCGAGGATTAAACGATGCACTCCAAGGTGGACGACGGCGAGCGCATCGACATGACAGAGGATGAAGATAGGCTGGTCGTATCCGCTGGCCTAACCATGTAGCTGGAGCAAATCAATGAGCAGACGTGGCGAGGCTGATCCTTGTGATCGGCCCCAAAAAAAAAAAATTTATGGAGGAATATTACAAAACCTTCATCGAACAAGCAACGTGGAGGCCGATTCCAGCAATCGGCCAAAATTATCCTCACCATCCATTCTGCCTGGGCTCAACATTTGGTCCAACAGAGCCGATACCATCAAATCCCTTGAAAGAATCGGCTCGGGGGGCACCTAGGTGGATAAAACACGAGGATATGAAGTAGAAGCATCTTTCAAACGCCCAGCAGCCCAAGATATTCTTTGATGATGGGTATTGAAGTATGGGGGCCGATACATGAATCGGCCGTAAAAAATTCGAAAATTTTTAAGCACAGCCGATGCAGCAGACATCGACTTAAGGGTAGAAAGCTGATGCATGACCATCGACTCCAGAGGTACAACTGTTATAAGCAGAGGGTCAATGGAGCAGGAAGTGGGCCACGAAGAGAGACTCTAATGGAAGAACTCCTCAATGGAGTGATTTAATGGTTCAGATCCTCTCTTCAAGAACAATGCCAAGAGCAGCATGGATGTGCAGATCAGGCTAAGGGTGGGTTGCATCAGATCCACCGAAGGAAAGGAGCCGATCTGACCTGCAAAGACGAAGAAGTGGACTGAAGAAGCTCGGGGGGCAGCTCACCCTGAAGGCTCTCTGCTCTGGGAAGCCGATTTTTGTTGAAATCGGCTGGCTCTGCGTTATGACTTGAGGCCAATGGCGGCACATTTGGCTGATCCATTACCGTTCTCGCCTTGACTGAGACTCGGGGGGCAGCTGGCCTGGTGGATGCTCTGTTTTTGAAAGTCGATTGGGTGGTCATCGGCTGGTCCTGCGCCGCGATTTTCGTCAAGGGTGGTGATCCGGTGGAACTCAAATTCATTGTTCGAAAGGACGAAGGATAGTTCATGAAGGCTTGATGCGCTGACATCGGCTTTTTGAGTTTTGACCAAGATTGCAGTCACCCCGTGGTCGAAGAAAGGAAGGGCGGATTATGAGAGACCGATGCGTTGCCATCGGCTCATTGAGAATCGGTTTAAAAGAAATCGGCAAAGTCAAATTGGGGAAACTTCTTCATTCATAAACAGGATTTCTTACAAAGAAAGAGCCGATTGCTCAAAGAAGGAAGAACAAAAGAAGGTTCTATTGACCAATCTACTACTGCTAGGCCTACACTAGTAGATCCTAATCTACGGGCCATCGCTGTCCTCGTCGTCATCCTCGGAACTCTCATCGGCACGCTGCCGCCGATGGGCTCCTCGTCGCTACTCCCGTAGCCCTCTACGGGAGCTTCATCCCCGTCTTCATCGTCGCTGCTGTCGTCGTCCCACCACATGCGGAGGCGTTTCGCCGGCGGGTAGCCCTCGAGGGAGTCGTCGTCGTCGTCGTCTTCCTCTTCCTCTTCTTCAGAGGTGGGGCAGCCGTCCCAGGGGAACCGGTCGTCCTCGCTTTCCGACTCCAGTTCCCCGACGGCAAGGAACTGAAGATCTTCATCCCCGCTGGTCAGGGACTGGTCGTCTTCGGACCAGATGGAGGAGGCGTGGTCTTCCAGGTCCCATTCTTCTGGGGCGCGGATGTCCGGCGGCGTCTCGCGGGAGGAGGAGGACCCGTAGGAAAGCTCGGAGGAGGAGGAGGAAGAAGACATCGTGGCACAGGAGGGTTTTTGGGTGCTAATGCGAGGAGGACGAAGGAGGAGCGAGCTGTTTAGAACGGTTAAATAAAAGGGATATGAGGGAGATTCAATGCCACAGCAGTTTCCGAGGAGATGATGCCCAACAGGAAAATTTTGCGGCCACGTGGAGAAGTGGAAGGGGCAAGGGCATCATGATGAGGATTCTGCGGCGGTTTCACGCTCCGCCACGACATGACCCGACGAAAGAAAAGCGTAATGATTTTGGAAATGTCATTTCCAAAACCAGGGGGGCATGTGTTATCACCAGAATTTGACCGAGTCAGAGGTGGGCCGCGATCAAGATGGACTTGAAGAATATATATAGAAGAAATATGTGAATCGGCCTTGTGTACCAAGTTTGGGCTAATTGCCCGTGTATATGTACCATAGTAGGATACGTGTCTGTTAGGAGTTAGAGTTTTACTCGTGCACGGTTAGGTGCACGCTTGAGTTAGAAAGTCCCCTGGACTATAAATATGTATCTAGGGTTTATGAAATAAACAACAACCAACGTTCAAACACAAACAAATCTCGGCGCATCGCCAACTCCTTCGTCTCGAGGGTTTCTCCGGTAAGCACCATGCTGTCTAGATCGCATATTGCGATCTAGGCAGCACAAGCCTACCCACGTTGTTCATGCGTTGCTCGTGCTGAAGCCTTTTTGATGGCGAGCAACGTAGTTATCTTAGATGTGTTAGGGTTAGCATTGTTCTTCGTATCATATGCCTGTCGTAGTGCAACCCTTATACATCTAGCCGCCCTTACACCTATCTTAGGTGTAGGGGCGGCACCCCGCTTGATCATAGTTTAGTAGATCCGATCCGTTACGGTTGCTCCTTGTTCGCAAGGATTAGTTTAATATCCGCAATAGTTAGGCCTTACAAAGGGTTGGAGGATCCAGCGGCGTGTAGGGTGTAGTTTGCTAGCCCTAGACAGGATGTTCCGGGGATCAACCTCGTGTTGGTTTTTAGGCCCTATCTAGGATCGGCTTACGGACACCGTACGCGAGCGCGAGGCCCAATCGTGAGTAGGATGATCCGATTATGCGGTGAAAACCCTAAATCGTCGTAGATCGCATTAGCTTTATCTTGATCAAGCAGGACCACCATATATTCGGACACCTTGTACGAATCATGGGTGGATCGGCTCTTTGAGCCGATTCACAGGATAACCAGAGAGCCGATCGAGGCTCGTATTTAACGTTTACGTGTATGCCATGCAGGAAACTAAGCGAGGCATCATCCAACACCTTCCCGACCGGGTATAGGTCAGGTGGCACGCCCTTGCGATAGCATCGGACGTGTGACCGGGAGGCTTTGCGGGCCGTCGCTCTGAGGGACTGGGGCCAGCCGCAGCCCTAGTTGTTCCCGGCTCTACGGTGTTGCCAGTCGCTGCCCGCCGGTGGGTTTCTGACCGCAACAGTATTGTAGCATGTTAGTGAAGATAGCACTACTTGTAGAATTTATATCTATTGAGACCAATTGCAGCATCTTAGAAAAATGTAGCAAGTTCTTAGTGTCCAGTAATTCACTGCAGTTTAAATATAGAAAATTGTTTAACATTTCCTAATTGTATTTGCTACAAACAAATTAATGCAGCTGGAGCATTGAAAAGCAAGCAGTGCTGTTCTACACAAGAGAAGTGTTTGACAGGTTCCAGAAGATGCTGCAAATGTCAACTGGGATTTTATCCGCTTCGAACGTAGCTAGAAGAGTTGTGTTTTGATCCTGTCCCAAACCCCGGACTTGACCTCAGAACATACAGAGTACAAGTTGGGTTAGAGGAAGAAACATACACATGTGGCTGCAACCAATTTGAGATGTGTGGACTGATATGCCCTCATATCATAAGGGTGATAGTTCACATGAATGAACGAAGCATTCCGAGAAAGTACATGCTCCATCGCTGGTCAATGGCAGCAACAACACCTGTGCCTGATCCAGGATCAACTGGTGGCAAGTTTGGTGTTCCGGTGAACAACACTTTGAAGTACAACTCCCTTTGCAGAAAACTGAATAGTTTGGCAGCAGATTCCTGTATTGCTGATGACACATATGCAATAGTGTTAGACATGGTTGATGAGGCAAAGAAGGTTGTTGCTGCAATGCATAGAGCTAGAGTAGCCAGGAAACAAGGTCAGGGAGAAGAACATGGGGATGCTACAGATCCAAGATCATCAAATGTTCATCATGAACAGCAGCAACATGGTAACAACCTAAACCAGCAGCAAGAGCAGCCAGTAGCACACGAGACACCTTCAAACAGCAATCTTCGTAACCCTACCAGAGTAAAGCCCAAAGGTCGTCCAAAAGAGAAGGAGCAAAGAAGGAAGCCCCTAGTTGAGCTAAGGGATGAAGCTAATAAGAAGAGAAAGAAAAAAGCTGAGGAGCCAAAGGTTATGAAAGAGCCAAAACCAAAAAAAGACAATATAGAAAAAAGAAATGCCCATTTTGCAATGAAGAAGGACACAACTTGAAGGAATGCGAGTATATGGTACTTGCAAAGCAATTTAAAGATGCAAAAGACTCTGAATTGGAGAAGACAGTATAGATGACATAATTGAGTATATGTTACTTGAATTCAGGCAACTTGTAACTACTATTTTTTGCTATATGTCAACATGAAAAAAGTTCAATTTCAGTTGTACAAAAGTTTACATGTAAAAAATATAAGATATATTTAATCGTCCTATTTGATCTGTGTAGCGAGATATATTTGTGATACAAAAGTAATAATGAAAGTTGTTAAGTTGATGAGTAGCGAGATACATTTGTGATATATTTATTACTGTGTTACAATTCATGGTAATGCTGATGAGTAGGAGATGGTTATGGCAATAGTAGCAAACGTTCAAAATTAATGTAGCAAAAATAAATAAAAGGTGTAGCAGATGGTTGTGGCAATAGTAGCATAAGTGGGCAATAAAAGTAGCACAGGGAGGTTATTAATGTAGCTAAATGAGAAGATGCAATGGATCATCCAGTTTTAACTAAAAAATGGACAGCATGTTGCCAGGAAAATGGACAGCATGTTGCCAGGAAGATTATCAAACTGTGGAACAAGTAGCAAAAGAACAATTATGATAGCGCAGAGTAATTGAACACAAAAAAACAATTTTCATATAACACTTCAGTACAAAACAGATCCCAATGCAGTAGCTTATAACATTTAATCTCAGTACATGGAAAGCACCGTCTTGAGCGGTTACAAAAGGTGCGAGACAAACATCGAAACATGTTGTGGCCAACACTTTCAACTACATAGTTTATGAAGCTAGCAGTGCCACAAACGACACAAAATTATAGGCTACTGTGCGAACTAAAACTAAGCAGGGTATTTCTTCCTTTTCATCAACTCATCTTCCATCAGCTTTTCGACGGCATCCTGTCCATTGTCCCTGTTTTCAATGAGAGAAGCTGCTACAAGTCTCCTATGATCTGGGATAGCATTGTTATCAAACTGAGCCATCACTTTTGAGTCAAAGTTCTCCATGAAAAGTTGTACAAAGAACCCACAATCAAACCTGCATCAAAAAAGGTGTTGGTATAAGGATACTGAAGTTTGCACTAAAGTAGCAGCAGATATACAGTAATGTAGCATAGGGAAAACACTATTGTAGCAACATTAAAAGGTATAAAAACACGCTTACAATGTTGTTTGCTGTGGGTGCTCAATGTCAGCTAGGGTGAAATCATCCAGATTGAATCTTGTTAAATTGCACTCAATGAGAAGCTTGTTGAAGTTTATGAACTACATAAACAAGATACAAAAAATAAAATTAGGTTTGCTACATATGTAAGATATTTAAACATGTAAGAACCTGAAACTAACCAGATTGGTAGCAAATTGTTCCAGCAAGCTACCATCCTTTGCACTTCTCATTTAATCAAAGATGTGGAACTTCTTTAAACACAAGTTTATGCAGGGCACGGCCCAGTGATTGTTCTTCACAATTGGGAAGTACAACTACAAAAACAAAAAAGTCATTCGAAAAGGTAACATAAGATGAAAATGCAGCAAATAACAAATGTATGAATATATACATGAAAACATACAAGATCATCTTTTAATAGCTTGAACTTTGAGTTGAGAGTCTTGAACTCTTTCAAACAACCTTCTATCTCAAATATTGTTGGATCAACAATTAACTTATCCTACATATGAAGGAAAAAATGGTGATACTAGAAACTAGTTATATGTTTAGGAAGGTAAAAAATATAGAGGGAGCATGATATGGTTTTGCTCACCACCATAAGCTGGGTAAAGGCAAACTTCTTCTTGGCCCTTGGATTATTGTCACCAATAATTTTTGCTTCACGGTTGAACTTCTCAATCCACACATTCATAACCTCACTGCTTAGGTAATGGCATGGCTTAAGAGAATCCAGGAAACTCTTGTATGAGCAATAGTAGCGTCCAATCCTCACAAACTCAGGACTGCAAATGCAGAAAAAAGAAAGTAATTAGGGAAAACAAATTGAAAACACATCAGAAAAAAAAGAGCAAAAAGGTATGGAAAAACTCACAGAGCACGGTCCTTTGGCTGCCTCTTAAGCTTACGACCATGACAAATAAACTTATCATAAATGTCACGTGTATCTTGAGAGACCTTAATCTTCTTCATCTTTGGAGGAGTGCTGTCAGCTGGCCCTTTTGCTGCCCTTTTATACCTGTTCTTCCTGTCATGTGTTTCAGGACCAGAAGTTGAAATGTTCTTGCCTGAAGATGTCTCAGCTGATCGTGGCACCTACACGTAAAAGAACAAAAAATGTTGTTAAGAACAAAAACAAAAATGGAAAAAGAAAAGAAACGTTTTAATTGACTGCTACAAAACCTGTGGACTTTGGATCAACAGGAGTGACAGGCTCAGCAATGACATCTACTGCAGCAGCAGGTATATCGGCAGCGAAAATAGCAACAGGAATAGCAGCGGGGATATCAGCAGGGATAGCACCAATGACAGCAGCGGGAATAGCAGCGGGGATATCGGCAGCGGGAATAGCAGCATCAGCAATGACAGCAGCGGGAATAGCAGCGGGGATATCAGCAGGGATAGCAGCATCAGCAATGACAGCAGCGGGAATAGCAGCGGGGATATCAGCAGGGGTATGAGCATCAGCATGGACAGCGGTGGGGATGTCAGCGGGGATATCAGCAGGTATAGCAGCATGGACAGCGGTGGGGATATCAGCGGGTGTAGCAACAACAATCACTACAAAGAATAAAAGAAACAAATCAAATGTGAGAAAATAAGAGCACAGTCTGTGTTAAGGTAGCAAAAAACAATGCTCAAAAACCCCAGGAGTAGCACCATTGATGTACTAAAGTAGCTACTAAAGTACCCTAATGTAGCAAGTATAAAAGCACTAGTGTAGCACTATAAAAATGAACCAAAAAAAAGGAATGAAGCAGTGTATGTTAAGTAGCACCATTGATGTACTAAAGTAGCTACTAAAGTACAGTAATGTAGCAACTATATAAGCACTAGTGTGGTGCTATAAAAAATGAACAGAAATAAGGGTAAAAGGAAGTCTATGCTAAGTAGCACAAGTGATGTACTAAAGTACCACATGAAGTACCCTAATGTAGCAACTATAAAGCACTAATGCAGCAGCACAAAAAAAAGGTCACAAAAAGAATGAAAAGTAAAATAAAGCAAAATGGAAGAAAAACATACTAAGCATATCAGCACTAGGCAACTCTCCAGCAGGACTCTCATGAGCAGAGCTCTCTGGAAGAGGCATCTTCGCAACACAACTCCGAGTAGGAGGGCTCTCAAGCACTAGGAATCTCTCGGGAGCGGACATATTTGGAGCGAGCAACTTGGCAAGCAAGACCAAAATCAACATCCTTCGTAGCTAAAGAAGCATCGCGAAGCATCGCATGCGACAGGAATCCCTACAGCAGAGCCACCAACCGCATCAGGTACTAAAACGGTGATCTTATTGAAGTCCTCCCATTCAGGGGTGCCAGGCTCAAAAAGGTCAAAAGGGGGGCATCAGGGGCCTTGGCAAGTGCAATTTCCCTACAACGCTTAGCAGCATCATCTAGGACCGGAGATCTCGCAGGGCTATCAACAGATTGATGTTCACGGGCATCCTCAGATGGGAAAGAGGAGTGTCTAATAATAGCTGGATGTGGAACATCCGGTGCAGCGCGGTGTGATGGAACATCAGAATCTCTTGGTGCAAGCTCAAAATCACAATCTTCTGAGTAAGCCGTAGGAATATTATCATCATCATCTGCAGAACCATCCTCTTCTGGATCATCCACAGCAATATCAGCACCCTTAGACTCCTCCTCATCAACATCCTCATCACTAGAGTCCTCCTTGTCAGACTGCTCATCATCATCTGCATTAACATCCTCTCCTAGATCAGTGTTTACATCTCCATGCATACTTTGGAATGTAACACTTGGACCTTCTTGTGTCTGCGATGCAGCATCAACATCACAAAGGAGAGCAGCCATCCTTTGAGACTGCATACGCTTGACACCAGCAACATAATTCTTGTTTGCTATATCAAATTCAGCAGCAAACAAGGTCTTGTGCTTCTCATGCAAATGCTTATAACGGTCTGGAACCTGAAAAACATAATCATTTGAATGTAGCAAAATGATATATGAGCAGTTCATATTAAGTATTGTAGCAGTTCATATAAAGTATTGGAGCATAAAAACAGATACAAAAATTACAGCACCAAAAAACAAAAAGATAATCTATAATTAGCAAGTACAGATCAGTAGCAACCAAATGTGCATGAAGGTAGCAAAGATGTAACACTAAAGTAGCAACAATAAAATAAGATTGCAGCATGAACAATACCTCAAGTTCCTGGCTGCTAGGGAAAACAAGCCAATCATTTAGTGAGGCTGAAGGGTTCACTTCAGGTTCAACAGGAGCTCCCTCGGCACGTCCAGGTAGTCCATTTGCATATGGTGTTTCACTTATATCAAGGAACTACACACATAACAAAAAAGAAAGGAACAAGGAAAACATGATAAGAATCCTAATTGAAGCAAGTAAGAAAATAACAAAAAAAACCATGGAAATGCAGGTTACTTCCTTACCGGTCTCCTACCAAAAACCTTGGTGTTGTGAAGAAACAACTTGGAAAGGTCACATTGAACTACAAAAACAAAATCACTGCATTTGACATGACAAACTCTTGGCAGTGAATAGTCTATGACATGACTGCTGGGAGGAAACTGAAGATGGTCCAAATAGATTATCTGCAAAAATAAAATAAAGAGAAAAACAGTAAACAGTACATGAGCAACCAAAACTATGCTTGTAGAATTAAGTGCAGGAAGTGAAACAAGTTGTCGGAATGAAAACATACACCAAGAGCAGCAAATGGGCCAGAGATCCAAAACTCAAACTTGGGATTCCCTTTCTTAAGAGAAGGAGTCTTTAACCTTTTCTTCCGCATCTTCTTAACCTCTTGCATCAACTGCTCCAGGATGTACTCATCCCAGGCATATTCATGGGTTCTAGATGGATGAAGCATGCTACCTAAGTAGTCCATACCAACATGATTGCTGCTCTTCGAATCAACAACAGTAGCCATACATAGGAGGTCCTAGGACCTAACTATAGTATCCTCATCAGTATCTTCACAACCTTTCAGGACCTTGATGGTGGTAGGAATGTCAGGTCTAGGATTAGAACCCCTGTAAACATCTCGAAGGGCACTTTGTTCAAACTTTTTGAGTTCAACAACTCGGGGTTTGCCCCGAGCATATACCAAACACCTTGGTAATCATATCTCCGGTGAAAACAATCCGCTTCTTCCCAACTCTGAACTCACGGAGAGACGGTGTGATATGTTGCGCAACATAGTCTATGAGCTCATTCGGTATGTTGAATGGTGCAACATTTAGTAATGAACTAAAGGCACTCTTCTGCTCAATAACGGCTCTTTTCTCAGGCTTCAACTCATCTGCAACACCACGCAGACGCTTCGCAGCAAAACGGTCTTTCGAAGTCCACTTAGCTTGATCCTCTGCACTAGGCATAGGTTGCTTCCCAGCTTATTTGGAAACCTGAAACAACAAAAAATAAGTGGTATATCAAAAACAAATGAAGCAAAAAAATGGAATAATGTACCAATACACATACATTTAACAAAAAATGATGCACATGGACATGGACATATATAAACACAAAGGAACAAAAGTTTGGTACAAACTACCATAAACAAACACAAAAATGCTGCAATGGATCCATGAGCACACTATAAAATGCTACATAAACAAATAACTAACAAACACATGAACATCTGCTGGTAGAATAAAAGGAACATCTGCTAGTACATCCTGATATTTCAGTGGAAATACTCACATCCATCTGTAGCAAAAGTGGAAGTTTCTTCCTTCCTTGTCTACCAATAGATCAGGGCGCCTTCTACCTTCAATACTATGCCAGAAATGCCAGAAATAGGAAGGAAATTCCATTAGTGAGGGGGGTGGGGGGAAACATGCTTCAGATCAAGCAGGAGGACATCCATAAGCAGCAGAAAGGAACAAGAGATGAGAGGGGAAGCTACTCACCCGAAGAGATCGGCAACGAAGAAGAACCCGACGCGGAGGAGGAGATCGGCGCCGATGAACCTACATAGCTAGGGGTTGAGAAATCGAGCGAATGGCGGGGAACAGGGTCTAGGGTTCCATGAGAGGAGCACGAGAGGACGACGAACCTCTACTACGAAGCTTGGCGCCGCCGTTCTCCAGTGAGCGGAGGGAAATCGTCGTCGGCGGCGGTTGAATCTCCCAGCACGCTCCACAGCGCCGCTCGCTTCCTCCGCCACCTCGCGCGAGAGCGTGATTAAGGGCTCGCGGAGAGGCGCAATAATGAGGGCGGTCGGGTGCGGCGCGGTCGGGAGAGACGCGGTCCGGCGCTCGGATAACACGATGACGTGGCGCAACGTGAACGGTTCGATGGAAACGATCCAACGAGTCTCAGGTGGGAGGATTAGAGAGCTATTCCCCCGGGGGAACGTGAGCGTTTTCCCTACAATTTACCAGCACAAAAGTCAAGCATTGGTTCCCAGGGAAAATGCTCTGAAGGCTACATACGAATCTGATTCCGGTCAGAGCATCTCCAACGGGGCTTGACTGCAAAACGGATGTCTAAATTGTTTCGCGCGCATCCGTTTACGTTGCCTCGCGCCTGTTTGCGTATGAAGGTGCCTCAGGTGGCCCGACGTATTTTATTTTTCCTATTTTTTTTATTTAAGCATAGTTGCAAATATTACATAAATAAATACATAATTGGGAACATGGTAAAACATTGCAAAATGAGGAAACCTAGTGTTGACCAGGTAGGTTTCTTATGTTCGCTGCCCAAGAAAGAACATTCTCGGACACGCTCAATCACCTAAACTGGAAAATCCAGCTGGCAATGATAGCCATGTTGTTCCTATCAAGGACGAACATCCAGAAACCTCCACTAGCGGCTTCAATTGGCCCGTGACCATCTTCACTACAAAGAAAGAACACTCTGACAGTTCTAACTGTCGGTGTCCGAGCCGAACTCGCCGGTGTGGTAGTGTCTGCGGCAGGATGTGTCGTTGACCACCTTGACGATCATCACGCCATCCCCCCTCGTATAGGAAGGTGAGCTGGCAGCCGAGCTCGAGAGCGAGGTCGCGGGCGAACTTGTCCCACCCGGTGTGCATGTACATCTTGCCCTGCCCGTCGAACAAGACCTCGACAGGCCACCGGCGAATGTTGCAGATGACCTCCCGTAGCTGTAACTCGGCCGACTCGACGCCATCGACGAACTCGGCGAATTTTTCCGGGTGCCGCTTGATGCCGAGGTGGTCCTGGTCGATGCGGAGGAGGAACTCGAAGCACCGGTCCTCCTGCGAAGAAGACAACAGCGCAGGCAAGGGCGAGCCTGGGGCCGTAGCTGCTCCACCTCGATGGCCACGCCCGCGGCCTCGACCACCTCGTCGGCCACCTAGACCCGCCAGGGAGTTCCGCGGGGCTGGTTGCGTCGCAGGAAGAGCGATGCGGCTCTACGGTGGAGGTTGTGGCGGCTAGGGTTTGTGTGGAGGAGAGGATGAAGTAGACGAGTGTGCGCCCTCTTTATATGCATCGGAGGCAGCCGAGGGGCGCGACACGCGTGGCATCTCCATGACTTCGTTGGCAGATGTGGGCGGCGACTGCTCGACAAGCGAGGCATCGTCATTAACATGGTGCAGACTGCCGAAGCGACGCCTCGTCGACAAGCGAGGCATCCCTCTCCAGCTGTGTTCTCTAAAACCTAACCCCTAGACAATTTTCTATTTAATATTAATGCTTTATTCATAAGTTTGGAGATGCTTTATCATTTTTACATGAAAAAACATAGAGACGGATGACGAAGAACATCCAGAAACCTTGAAAGGCACCAATATAGGGCATACAAAAACCTATACTAGAGGTTGGCCCTAGTCTTCATCGCTGCCGTCGTCGCCCGAGCGGATGTAGTAGTGGATACGGCAAGACTCTTTGTCATACACCTTGAGGCTCATCTCATCGTCGCCTTCGTAGAAGAAGTTCAACAAGCAGCCAACCACGGCATCATGGTCGCGGGCAAACTTCTTCCAGCCAGTGTGGAGGTCCACAATCAAAAGTTGCAGCCTGCTTCCCGCAGGGTCACCGCGGCCAAATCCCGGTCCGCGAGAAATTCGGCGAATGTGTCTGGGAGATTATTCTTGCCAAAAGGTTTGTCATTGATGAAGATGACGAACTTGAAGTACTTGTTGCGGGGCAGTCCTCTTCCTTAGGCGACGACGAGCGTGCAGCCCGACGATCGCGGCCAGTTAAACCCATCATGGAGCGCGTCTAGAGAAAGTTGGGTGGCGGCGGTTAGGGTTGTGGATGTGTGGTGCTAGACTTGTGTGGGAGGATAGATGAGCGAGCACCACGTTTTATATGCCGAAGGCAAGCGGTGGCACGCATTAACGCAGGCACGCAGGACAAGGCGCGACGAGACGTCTCGTTGCGCGTCTGGGAAAACTGCATCATCGCTTCGCAGAAAAAATTGCATTCACCAGAGGACGGGTGTGCGGAAATCATATGTGGCTAACGATGTTGGCTCACTGTCGTTGCCTAATCGATGGTACCTCGGAGGAGGGATCCTCACGAGGGGGGGAAGAAGTAGGGGCCATAGGGCGGAGTGCACACGGGACGGTGGTACGCGATTTACCCAGCTTCGGAACACCTGCACGATGACAGGGCCTACTGCTGCTTGTCCGGAATTATCTGGGCGCTTTCGCGTTGTTACAATGAGTTGTGGTTGTGCCTCTAGGGCTCCCGGGATCCGGCTTATAAAGGCGCACGGATCTAGGGTTTACATGGAGAGTCCTAGCCGGATTACAGATTGCCTAACTACGGTACAATGTCTTGCCGTGTACGTCACGGATCCGCCTTCCATATACGTCGTACTGGATCCGGGTTCCTCATGGGCCTCCACGGATCCGGGTTCCTCCGAATGTCGGTGCGGATCCGGCTTACTAATCCTGGGCCGGACTTCATCCTTCATGATCTACAGCAACTGGGCCGCCCGATGGGCCACATGCCTCATCACCGTCTATGGGCCACCCGGGCTTGCCGGATCTAGGCACTGTCGATGGTACACCTATGAAGTATACCCACAACAGTAGCCCCCAGAGTTCTCCGAGTTTTACCTTCTGTTTCCGCCTTGCTAGCGCCTTATGGCCTCCGGCAATGTTGGTAACGCGGAGAAACTTGTAGAACTCCAACTTCACATTTTCTTTTTTCCCAACTTTTAGTCAGAAAACCTTCCCATCCTGCGGGACTTCATCCATCGACAATTCAAAACATGTCTCCGGGTTGCTTCCCTGCTGGCAAATGAGAACTGCTTATCTTCGCATTTTTTACCCGGAATCTTAAGAGACTCAAACGGTTCCGCCAATTCTGGCGCCATTTTCGCGCGATTTGAGCGGTAACTTATCTCTAGCCATTTTTACCGTTTAGGGTTTGGACACGTGTCACGCATCCAACGGTGCAACGCTTGCGTTCCGACCATAGGATGCGGAGCACGAATCTCCTCCCCGCGGCCTATAAATATCCACCGTCAACCCTAAACTCCCCATTCACCCCCTCTTTCACCTCTCTGCGAAGCGCCGCCCACGAGCTCTTCCTCCGCCGTGCCGGAGTCTGCCGGAAAACTCGCCGGAGTTTCGCCGGAGTGATTTCACCACCGTACAGTTCATCAAGTTCTTAACTTTGGCGAGCCACCGCGCGAAAACCTCGTCGCCGACGACTCCGACCACCGCGGAATCCATTACGGTGAGTTCTCGAGCTTCAGTCTTTCGCCGTAGTTGATAGAGATGATGCTTAGGAAGATGACATGGATCCGGCTAACATTACGTTTTCCGCTACCGCTTCGTTTTTCTTCAGATGTCTTCTGCGACTCCGCCTCCATCCTCCGAGCCAATCATGGCGACACCTATCTCCTCAGCCCCTCCTCCACTTGTCCCAGTTCGGCTGGAGTCCACAAAGGATTCCGGCAAAAATATCGAAGGCACCTCTGCTAACCCGGAAGACATCGCGGGCGCAGAGCGAATGGAAAAGAAAGCGGAGGAGGCAGCCGCCAAGAAATCCAAGGCTCGTCAACGAGACAATGAGTCTAAGGGAAAATGGTGGCCCTGCACCACCACCGACGCGGAGCTCTCCAACCTCGAGGCGGAGGGCTTTATTAAACCCGGATCCTGGCGGACACTTCCGGGCGCCCCCACTCCAGCTCCCGAAGACGGAGAGATGGTGGTGACGAAGGCGCTAGTGGAGCGCGGATTCTCCTTCCCGCCATCTGATTTCTTTTCAGAAATCTTGAAGACCTATGGGCTCCAGCCCCACAATATTTCCCCGAATTCTGTCTTGGCGATCAGCAACCACGTGACGCTCTGCGAGGGTCATCTCCGAGTAGCTCCTGACCTCGCTCTGTTCCAGTACTACTTCTCCATGAAAAAGGAGAAGATTCCCAAAGCTTCCGAGTTGGCTACCTGCGGATCAATCACTTTTATGCTCCGCCCCGGCCGCGTCTACCCTCCAACCGATCGCCATGAATCCGCGCGATACTGGTCAGGGGGTTTCTTCTATCTGAAGGACGTCTCCGACCCACCAAGCGAGAAGGTGCTGCCGCCTTTCAAGAACAGCCCTGCCAGCGAGAATCCAGCCTAGACGCAATGTCCTCATCTCTCCGAGTCGCCTCGGCTGACTCGAATGGTTAGGCGGATCTGCAAGCTGACAGAGGAGGGTCTGACGGGGAAGGACCTTACCATGTCCTGGTTTACCAAGCGGATCCAACCACTTCAACACAGGGACCGCCTGATGTTCCAGTACACGGGGCGCAACGATCCTATGCGCGCGTCCAAGGACAACCTCTCCGCCGACGCCATCGACAAGCGGATCCGACTGTTGATCAAGATTCAGCGTGATCTCCACGTTCATGTGTGTAACAAGGACATCCACACCAACGGCTCCGGCACCGCGGTATGTTATCGCGTCTTAACTTGTTATTTTATTTGTAATCTGTAATTTGACTAAGTATTGGCTCTGCAACGAAGCTCGAAGCCCTCGAGGAGGGCGATCTCGGAACTCTCCTCCGGGTTCCTCACACGGGCACTACTGACCCGGAGGCCGCATCGGAGGCGGAAGCCCCTGAAGCACCGCGCCCATCCAAGAGGAAGAGGGCTGCCCCCTCCAGTCCTTCGGCCAAACGTGCCCGCGAGGTGCTCAGCACCACGGCAACCCGCAAGGCGGAGGCGGAGAAAAAGCGCCTCAAACTCATCGACACGAGCAACCGAGCCCAACCAGAAATCCACCAGTTTTTCAGACCTTCCGGGTAAGTGCTAAATTTCCGAAGGAAAATCCTTCTGCCATCGTGAATCAGCATATACTTAATCATAACGCTCTTTTCTTTTTGCGACAGAAGTTCCGGAAGCCAGCCCCCCAAGGCCCCTAAAGCCCCCAAGAAGAGAACGAAGCCATCTCCGGCTTCCATACCAGTCACACCAGAAGTCGAAGTTCCGCCCAAGGCTTCCTCTGTCACCAAGCCGGATCCCAAGGACGTTATTAATATCGACGACCTTCCTGAAGATCCGATTGGCCACGGTTGTTCCGGGAAGGGCGCATCTTCGTCTACGCCTCCGCCTGAGCAACCAACTGCCACCTCCGCCGAACCTACACCTGAGCAGTATGAGCAAAAAGTGCAGCTGATTCATGCTACCAGCACGCTCCAAGCTGACCCTCAACCTACTCCGTCTCTGCAAAAGCTTACCCTTTCCCAACGCCATGCGAAAGTTTCCGACATTATGGAGAAGGTGTGGGGGCCTGCAGACACGGAAATGAAGGAGCTCTCCGACCTCGAGAGTGATCTCAAGGTCTTCTTCGCTAAGCATAAGGAGGTGCGCCAGGTAACACTAGCCCCCAAGCATTGGTTCAGACATTTTTCTGTGTAACATGTGTTACCCAATGCTTCTCTCAACATTTGTCTTAGACGGAAATTTAAAATTTTTCTCGATCCAAAACTTTGAACTCCTCGCCAACCCCCAGAATTTTGAATTTCCGGCTAAATCCTCTCTGCGTCTCAGAGCACGCGGAAGCTGCACGAAGACCTGCGCGTCCATGTGCTGGAGCAGATGACGGAAATAGAAGGGCTGCGCCAAACTGCTGAGAATAGTCGAAAAGCTGTGCTCCGCCTGGAGACCCGTTTGAAAGGTGGGAAATCCGAGCTGCTTAAATTTGTACTGTATGAACAACCATAATGTATAACTTGTGGGATTTTCTGTCGGCAGAAGAAACTGACAAGCGCCCCACCATCGACGCCTTGTCCGCCAAGATCCAAGTATTGGAGGCGGAGAATGAAACTCTGAAGAACTTCTTGAAAGAGTCCTCTGAAAAGGAAACCAAAGAAAAGAAGGAGCTCTCGGAGAAACATTCCCGCAAAATGGCGGAACTGGCTGAAAAACTCAAGAAGAGCCATCACAGGGTGACCACCCTGGCGGCCAAGAACAAGAGCCAGGAGGCGGAGGCGGCGGCTATTGACAAGATGATTTTCCGTAAGGACCCTTTTTGTTATTGTTTTAACTCCGGCTTCCTCATAATTGTCTCTGTCCGCGGAAGAAACTGATCCTTTTTACTTTGCAGCAAGCCTTGGCTTTGAATGGACCAAAGAGTCAACCCTCAAAAGGACTGAGGCATATGATGAAGTGCGGACCTCAATCGAGGATCTCGTCGAAGCATGTCGCGGAATTGCCAAGTCCCTGAACCTGAAGAGAGCCAAGACAACGGTTATTGACCGCATGACGAATCTCATGAAGAACGTGCCGGAACTTATCAAGGATTGGCAGGAGTCTTCATCTCGCGGAGTTGCTGCCCTCGTGCTAGCCACCTGCAAGGCGCACTTCCCCACCATGAAATATGCGGATGTCGCACGCGGAGCCCCCAAGGGTACCACCATGAGACATCTCCTCGCGGAAGCCATGGGATTTGATCGCATGTTTGCTGGACGAGTTAACCACTCGTTCTGGTACAACAAGCATGATATTCCCGAAGGCTTTTCCGACCCGGAGGAAGAGGAAGAAGAAGCTGCCGAGGAAGGCGACGAGGAAGGCTCCGGGTCAAGTGCCGACCATGACGAGGAAGGCTCCGACTCCGACGGCGACGGCTCAGGCGATGGCTCGGACGACGGCTCCGCGTACACGGCTTCTGATGAAGAGCAATCCTCCGAGAACCTGTGAAACAATGAAAACTGATGCATCACTTTTGGCCCCGGAGTGGGTTTGTAATGAATAACTTAAATTCTTAAGTAGCTAGGGACGAAAACATGTTATGCGCGGGCGGAAAACACTTATCCTGCTATCCGTTTAATATTATCTGCATGTTCCGTTAGGTTTGAAAGCAAGTGCTGATTTTAATGTTTTCCGGCTTACTCGCTTGACCTTCCGCGAGCCAGAAGACCTTTAGCCGGAAACGCCGCCGCCGGCGACGAAG